>NW_020174560.1:3398319-3459506 GCF_003031525.2 Neophocaena asiaeorientalis asiaeorientalis | reverse complement strand
GGGCGGGGGGCGGGGGAGAGAGGGGTGCTACAGGCATCTAGTGGGGAGAGACCAGGGAAGCCACTAAACAATCCCACAGCAAAGAATCATCTGGCCCAAAATGTCAGAAGTGCCGAGACTGAGAAACCCTAACTTAGAAGCTGAGCTGACTTACCGCTTACCAGCTTTGTCACTTTGGGTGGGATAACGGACCCCACTGAGACCTGGCTCTCAGACACGTATAACACGGATAGTTACAGCTACCCTACGGAAGGATTGAGGAAGATGCTGAATGTCTAGCGCCAAATAACTGTCTATCGCCAAAAAGCCAACTGCTACTACCGTTAATACATGTCTAGAGGCCTCGGGAAGCACTATTCCTGGCCCATTTTCAAGGGGTAGAAAGGAGGGAACTGTCACCCTGGATACTACCGAT
Organism: Neophocaena asiaeorientalis asiaeorientalis; assembly: GCF_003031525.2. NCBI lineage: Eukaryota > Metazoa > Chordata > Mammalia > Artiodactyla > Phocoenidae > Neophocaena > Neophocaena asiaeorientalis. Next base: position 3,459,091 of record NW_020174560.1, on the reverse strand, counting down.
CAGCAAATACCCCCAACTTCGCGCGAGAGCTCTTGTATCCCACCTTCTGCCTCCATCCTGACCTCTGTCTCCTGAAGCAAATTCATTCATAAGAGAAACATCTTCCCCATAAAGAGGAGAGAGAAGGAAAAAAACAAAACCAAAAAACAGTCAAATGGTAATAAGTCTGGGTCAGCTCCCATCAGCTGGTTGTGATCAAAACAACTTTCATAGTCTGTCTGCTGGGGCTAAACGGAAGGCTTCAGACCATCTCAGGAATCTGAGCTCCCAGCGCCATTCCTACCCCAAAGTTTTACAAAGAGTGGCTTGCAGAAGGCCAGGGAGAAAGAGCTCTCCCGGCCTTGCCACCCTGGGGCGCCTGCACAGACGCGAGGGTAGAAGCTGGATTCTGGCAGCACCAGCCCTGCCCCATGTCAAACAGCCCCTTCCTCCCCTGCGTCAGTGGCGAGAGGAAGGTTCTGGAAGAGAGGCCAGCACACAGCTTCTGCCCACGCCCTCCCCACAGAAACAATTAAGGAGCTCAGGCCATGGCTGCCAAGTTCCTCCGTCCAATTTGGTGGCTATTTTAACAGAGGAGAGAATTCCCAGAGGCCCCCCAGCGGAAATGCCCCTTGTCAGGGAACGTTTGTTTTCATTTCCTTTTGCCGTCAATGAATTCTACTCATGGCAACAGCTTGGGGCTGGATCGCATCCACACAGAAGCTAACCAGAAGCATTTTGTTCCCTGAAATAAATCTCTCTTTGGGGAATGAGTTATATATACATCTGTGCGGGGGGGGGTCTACGTATGCATACTCACACACACACATATATTATGCATCACAGACAAAATGCGTGGGGCGAAGCCCCCGCCAGGCAGCCCTGAGCCTCTGGGAAGAGAAGTCAATGTGCTGGCTGGCGTCAAAGGGCATTCAGAGAAAAGTGGCTTGATGAGAAAACCCAATGATGGGCAGTGCCCTGGGAGTGGGGAAAAGGTCATGGAAGCAGAATCCCGTTTGGTCCAAGAGGACAAACAACACAGCAAGAGCCACGGCCACAGATTGTGTGTACTGCACTGAGAGCCTGCTGAGTGCTCAGTCACTGCCTCGTTTCAGCCTCACAGCAACCCAAGGAGAGTCGATATTATTATCATTACTGTTATCATCTCCATTTTACAGACGAGCAAAGTAAGGCTCAGAAAAGTTCAGGGGCGTGCACAAGGTCCCAAGGCTAGTAGGCGGCGGAGCTAGGATGCGGCTCAGCCCAAAGCCAGTCCCCAGCCTCTGAGACACAGGGACCCTCTCCCCACCCCCTTCAGTTAGAGGTCAGAAGGCCCGCCCTGCCCCTCTCCCTGTCTACTGTGGCCAGGCCATTTGAATTTTGGGCCCCCAATCGCCGCTCCCTCACTAATGGGACCTGTAGGTTTCTCTCTAGGACAGCTATCAAGGACAGCCAGTGTCACCTGTGCTCTTCCGACAGCCCTCCGAGGAGGTCCGTCCCCAAGGGAACACAGGTATGCCTGCCGACCTGCGTGTGAACCTCATCTCAACTTTGGAGACTTGTGGTTATGTTTAAAAGACTTCTTCCGTGGAATGGATAAAGAAGATGTGGTACAGATACACAATATACAGTGGAATATTACAGATATACAATGGAATATTACTCAGCCATTAAAAAGAAGGAAATAATGCCATTTGAAGCAACACGGATAGACTTAAGAGCTCGTCATACTGGGTGAATTAAGTCAGACAGAGAAAGAGAAATATCGTATGATATCACTTATATGCAAATTTTTTTGTGTGTGGTACAAGGGCCTCTCACTGCTGATACATAAGACTTCTGTGAGATGAAGATCCCCACCTCATCTGTCTTTTGTGGGGCTCTATCCTTTCTGCTCTCGAGCTTGCTGGGAGCAAGGTCCACTCACAGGCAGGAACGAGAGGCCCTCACTGCCCCACGCTGGCTCTCCCAGGCACCTGGCCGCCTGGCAGTGAGGGCAGCCCCACGCAAGAGGAGAGAAGCCACTTCACGCTCCTGTTCTCGATCCCTCTGTTTCTCCTCAAATCCAGAGGACAAGCCCCGGGGGAGCTGTGAGAAGGGGACCAGGCATTTTCCCCCTTCCCCTCTCCTCCCTTCCTCCCCTCTTCTCCTCCTCTGCTCTCCTCCCCTCTGGATGCTTTCCGGGAAGCCCGTGCTCTTGGGTACAAGTGAGCCCGCTGCAGGGTCAAGGGCTGAGAGGGTCTCTGTCCATCTGCACTGGGGTGGGGGTGGGGGGGCGGTCCACAGCTGCATCGCCTTGAGCTACTCCCTGGCTCAATTTCTTCATCTGGAAAAAGCAAGATGAATACCAGCCTGGCCGACCTCGCGGGATTAGGGAGCAGATCAGATGTGCTCTGCAAGGCATCTATGCCAAACAGGTCATCTGTGAGTATAGCTTGTACACAGAAGGTGCTCCATAAATGCCTCAGATGGACTGGCTGAGTCTGCCAGGAGAGCTAGCTCGATTCAAGAAGCCTTGACTGGGCTAAAGGTCAATACAGCGGTCACACACTCCAGCGCCCAGCGGCCAGGCAGGTGGCAGGTGTCCTAAGTGAGAGAGCAGGGTGGTGGGGTCTGGGGCCACCTGCTGGAAGGGGCAGCCTCCACCCAGAGGGTCAGCAGTGTGGTCCACGCCACGTGCAAAAGCACATTTCATGTGAGGACCCCGACTTCTGCTCCAAGCAAGGCCCTCAGAAGCCTGAAGGCGGCTGGGGCAGAACCACCGGAGCAGAAGCCCCAAGAACAGCAGCGGCCACCCTGCTCTGCTCACCCTGTTCCAGGCACTGTGCTGGGTGCTCCATGCACCGGGAGTGTGTTCAGCCTTCGTAACGGCCCTATGACCTCAGCACGGCGATCGGTCCCATTCTGCAGATAAGGGAACTGAGGCCCAGAGAGTTGAAGTGACTGGCCCAAGTCACAGTGGCGGGGCCGGGACCTGAACCCAGGTAGCCTGGCTCCAGTGCCCTTGTTCTTCACCACGTTGCTCTATCGCCTTCCACCCAGGGGAGCTGCTGGCTGCCAGGAACACCACCCTGCCCACCCTTGCTGTGGCCCTCAAGGTGCTTGCACCCTCTTTCCCAGCCTGGTCTGGGGACTCATTCGTTCATTCTACAAATACTCACTGAGAAGGTACCACCTGTCAACAGCCGTGCTGGGGCACTGGGATACAAGGAGCTTACACCTGACTGGAGAAGACAGACCAGGCGTTACCATACAGAGTCTGGGGGCTAGAAGAGATCAGACCCCAGGCAGCACGGGACAGGCGTGCACTCAGGTTTGGAGTGAAGGCAGACTTCCTGGGGGAGGCAGCGTCTGAGCTGGGTCCTGGAGGATAAAAGGGCCTGAGGCCAGAGGAAGTGGAGAGGTAGGAAGAATGTTCTGGGCAGAGGGCAGGATGCAGCACGGCATGGTCAGGGAACTGCCAGAGGGTCGGGGTAGGAGGAGTAAAGAGGTCCAGGTGGGCACTGCGGGGCAGGGGCCCGAGGGCCACACAGGCTGTCTGGATTTTATCCCAGAGATGCAGGCAACGGGATGCAAAATCAGATGTGCACTACAGAAAGATCCACCAGCAGAACCGCCTGGAAGAAGGGAGGAGCTGGGGACAGGGGAGCCTGGAAACGCACCAAGTCCAAACTTTGGGCTCTCGGCCCCTCACTTCAGCGCTAGCGTCCCATCAACTCTTCCCTATTCCCCAGCCTCTCTCCCAGCTCTGGATACACCAGGTTCACAAGCCAGGGCCTAAAGATTAATACAGCTGAGAAGCCAAAGACTGGAGCCCTGGGTAAAATCGAAATTCCCCTGTAGGCCTTAACCCTTTCCTCACCTCTGACCACGGTCACGCACTCCCCATCAACTAAAACCTGCTGGGGAGACACTGACCGGGCACCCTCGTCATCTGTGTCCAAGTGTAATGGAAAAAATTGACTGTTTGCTTGGTGCAATAGGGCATGACACTGTTTACACGGAAATAATAGCCCAACTGTGATGGATTCTGAATCTCCATCACAGTGCAAGATTTGAAGAAGTAAAGCAGTTAGAAAAATAATTGGTTTTCTTGTTTAGTTTAAAAATCCTTTATGCTTACAGACCATGGTCTTCATACCTCCCTTCTTAAGGGCTGTAAATAGTAAAGAGCGACAGCAAGGGGTGGAAACAGAAAGCGCAGAACTTCAGCTTTTCTGGGAGGCTCCCTGGTCGCTTTGGGATTGGGAGCACAGTGGGGCCCTGACTGGAAGCGGCCACTGTCTTCCTGAGGCTGCCACGGACCTGAAAGCAGCCTCCCTCCAGGGCAGATACGGAGGCGAGAGCTGGTCCCAGGCAGCCCGTGTCTGGGGCCCAACCCCAGTGAGAGGCCGCTAGGGAAGAGTTCAGGGCTTCTGCTTTCAAGGGAGGCGAAACAGTCAGAGAGGGTCATTTAAAAGAACAGAAGGAAAAGGGAAAGACCACGGACTCAAGGAGGGAGTCCAAGAGAACTGCCTTCTTAGGGGTCAGTCAGTAGTGGCCTCTATGAGTATGAAAGGACAGGATGTTGTAAGGGTCCCCTGGCACCAGAGTTCTAGGTCACCTCTCCCCAGCTTCTAGAAGCAGGCCGCAGGAATGCCGTCTGGTTGAAAATAGCATGAGAGAACAAATACTAACAGGGGAACCAAACACCCACCATCCCTCTCTCCTTCCCTCCATCCATTCTACTCATGCACCCTCCACACGCCCTGCTACCCATCATCTGTCCTTCCTTCCCTCCATCCATCTGCGCATCCACCCTTCATCTGCCCTTCTATCCATCATCTGTCTCCTTCCTTGTTCCCCTTCCTTCCATTTACCCATCCATTCATTCTTCTTCATCCCTTCCTTACTGATTATCAAGAGGTACAATAATCTCCCAGGTACAGTCATTTCCACCTGGCCAGCCCGACTCCTGGCCCTAGGACTTCTAAGAAACCCAGAAATGCACACCTATTTGAGAGCCCTTCCAAGAAGGGCTCTGCCTGTCTTCAGGGGGTGAGGATTGGGTGGATTTGAGGGCTTTCCAACCTGTACACCCTCGTCCTGGTCTAAGCTCCTGGCTAGCTGGAGGCCTGACCACCTCCCTCCGTCCTCACAGTGAGAAGGACTAAACGTCCAGTCCTGACTAAGTCTCTGGAAGAAGACAGGTAGTGATCCCACATATGAGACATCATTCCCTTCTGCTCACAAGATAAGGGACCCTTTTGAAAAGAGTTAATAGGATGAAAAATCACAGCAGCTAAGATTCACTCCACCTTCTCGTTAAACTGAAGAGAGGGGACACAGAACTCAGATGAACGAAAACTTCGGTTGGTCTGACTTAAGGCCAGTATCTCAAATATGATTTTCATTTGAAAGCTGGACCTAAATGTTGCCAGCAGCTACCTTTAAAAAAATTCAATAAAGAAAAGAGGAAATGAGAGTATAGGGAGAAAAATGCAGACATTTATGAGTTCAAGACCCTGTGGGACACTCCTGAATATTTTAAATATCTTGGGAAAAAAAAAACGGAAAACAGTTTCTCCCAACTTAAACCAGAGAAAGGTGTCTCTTTCTAGTCTGAAAATCCTTTGAGGTAATTCTTTAAATTATTTACTAGCTTTTTGATTATACTTTATGGTGGGGTAGGTGGCAGGAGAGGAGGAGAGGAAAAAGAGAGCCTTGCTGGGCAAGAAGGAAGTGGGAGAACCCTGCTGCTGACATTTTCAATATGTCTGGAATATTTTAAAAGCCGTGTGTCTGTTTGAAATCGCACCGTCTCAGGCAACAATGGGCCGCTACCTCCGGACTTCTTTAGGTCATATTTGCATACAAAACACCGGCTGCTGAGCAGCTATTATGCTGCGAAGCGCCAGGGAGAGGCGAGCTTACCAGCAAGTGTAAAGAACCCACAGAGACCCCATTAATTTTTCAAGAATTCTCAGGCCCTGGCCTTTTAAAGGCCGGTGGGGAGAAATTCCAGCCAGAAGTCTCCCACGGTCACCACCACTATACGTTGGGTCCCAGTTGAAAAATGAAGAGTGACAGGGCCTCTCCCCTCATTAGGGAGACCCCACTCTATTGATTTATTTGTTTGTTTGTTTGTTTGCGGTACGCGGGCCTCTCACTGTTTGTTGCGGCCTCTCCCGACGCGCAGGCTCAGCGGCCATGGCTCACGGGCCCAGCCGCTCCGCGGCATGTGGGATCCTCCCGGACCGGGGCACGAACCCGCGTCCCCTGCATCGGCAGGCAGACGCTCAACCACTGCGCCACCAGGGAAGCCCGAGACCCCACTCTTGATGGCCGTGGTGAGCAGAGCCGGGGAGAGGCCACCGTGCGCGCCCACGTCCCCCTCCCAGGTCCAGTTTCACAAACTGTATTCCAGCTGTTAAGCCACTAGGTGCCAATTTTCCAAATCAACCTTATGATTTCAAAGCCATGAAAGCGTCTGCCGCCTGATCGACTTTAGAAACCTTCGACAGGGCTCAGAGCCGAGCAACAAAGCCGCGCGTTCTTCCGGTCTTAAAAGGAGCGGTTGCACTGCAAGGACAGCTTGGGTTTCTGGGCTGCTCCAACCCCACAACGTAGATAGGAGGGGGCGGAGAAGAGGCTGGAATTTAGGAAAGGATGGTCACTCAGGCTGAGAAGAGCTGGGCGCAGCCCCATCTGCACCCCCCACAGGACATAGGACGTTCCCTGTCCCCCAGCCTAGAAGCCCCTGTACAAGGGGACAGACAACACCCGCCACCCGTGGGCTCCGGACCAGGTTTAAACGACGCACGTGGAGGCCTCAGGAATGCCTGGCCCAGACCCTACCACACACCGGCTCCTGCCTCCCTTGCCCCGCCCTCCACCCACCCCAGGACCCCAAAGTCCGACAGTCCTTTGAATTAAGAGCAACTTATTTTGTGGGAAAGCAACAAAGCAGTTTTTGATGAAACCCAGGCAGGGATCTACCTCATTTTCCCTGCTTAGGATAAGGAGCCCAGGACAAACAGATGCGTGTGAAGTGACTCTCGTCTAAAAATGACTCCTCCACGCTTTCCTTTAGGTTTTCGAAACAAGTCACCAAATTATGTTAAACAGAAATATGATGGTAATGAAAAGGATAATCATAATATCACATGCTTAAAGTGATTCTAGGCGGTTACGTCAAAAAAATGTATTTTTCTTCCTATGAGAAACGTTCCCATGGTCCAAGATGGGGGTGTTTCCCAAGTAGGTCAGGAAGCAAAGAACCCACACCACTTAAAAGGGAGGCTGCAACCAGGTTTCACACAGGACCTCATGCCAGGCAGGCAGGGTTCACGGGCCTCTGTCCTATCTGATGATGGAGAGGGACTGTTTTCAGCTCAGAATCCAGGACCTTTCAACAAGGTCAAGGCGTCTTCCTGCGTCTTCCGGCCAAGCTGAAACAGGAGGCTCTGCAGGACGCCTGCTGGACCAATCTCAGGGAAAGAGGAAGGGGTGGAAATCCACCAGGGCTCCTTCTTCACTCAATGTCCCACCCCATCCCCAATATCAACGAAAGAGTTGATAGAAAATACTTATGGACCACTGTATGTTTGTTAAACTGAACCAAACTTAGGCCAGGAGACAAGGTGGAGACACTGTGAGGGTGACAAAAACAGAAGACATTCAGGGCGAAATCTATTCAGTACAGAATATTCCATTCTAAGAAGTGTCCAATAAAGGACAGAGAAGAAGGGCTTCCTGTTTGGGTAATATGGCAGGTGAGTGAACAGAACTGGCTTTGAAGGATGGGCCTAGTTTGCCTAGATGGAGGTGGGGGACCGCTCCGAACTGGGCACATCAGACATGCTGTCTGGGACCCGGGGCAGACCAGGGGGCTGGAGCAGAGTTCACACTATAAAACCGACGGAGAAGGGGCTGGAAAAGTAGTGTGACTGGACTGGTTTCCCTTTCGGGCTGGAAGGACAGGTAAGAGAATACACTGGAACATGGTGAAGGCAGGGTTCGTGGAGAAGCAGAGTATCTGCAGGGGGAGGAGACCAAACCAGCTGGAAGTCTGGGGCAAAAGCCCTGGGGGGATGGGTGATCAGGGTCTGGACTAGAGACAGCCTCAGGAGGAACCAGAAGACCTGGGCTGACGGGATAGATTTTTCAGACAGAAACTGGTGGCTTTCTCAAAACTTTGAGAATCTTCTAGGTTTTACTCACGATGGAAATTCCCCAAGATCAAATTTTTTCAAGTCATTTCAAAACTACAGGTGCTATTCAGACAAAGCTTCTCCCCACTCTGCCCGCTACCCTCCACCCTTCCATCCACAATGCTGGGGGATCTAGCCCGGCCCCATCCCTTCTCAGCGCGGGCTTGGCACTCCAGACAGAAAACGACCTGTCGGGGGAACTGAGCAGACCAGGGCTCCAGCAGGAGGGAGAAAGCAGGCAGATCCAGGTGTCCCTCTGCATCCCTCCCAGAGCTCAGGTCCGGGGTCCACCAAAATGCAAGTAGGAGAGGGTGTTCACAGCTGGAAAAAAAACCCTGCATCTCCTTAATCCCCAGACCCGATGGCCTCCACTGAGATGCAGTTAGAGAAAGACCCAAGGTGGAGTCACCTGGCTACTCTCCAAACTCCTTTATCAACACAGGTACACAGGAAGGGAGCACGACCAGGAACACGTGTCTGTGTGTTAGTGGTTATGACACTGAGTGTAATGGGACGAGAGCAAGGTATTCCCGCGATTAGCAAGGAAAGAAGGAACCCCAGCTACCCAGAGGCCTCTGCTACATTACAGACTTAATGGCCCATAATGCTTTAGGGGCCAACATGCCCCTCTGGCTGAATTTCAACGCTGCGGCTAGCTCTGCATTTGGCCTAAATTGATTGCCTTGGAGGAGGAAATGCTTTAAATGATAAGGCTGTGCCAGGGGATGTCCCTGCCCTGTGATGGAATACTTCTGATCAACAGAAGGAAATTCTCTCTTGATATAGAGGCTCACATAGACACCTTGCTTTCCTGTCCCCACCTACATAAGCCCCTGCCTAGAAGTGAACGCTGGATAGGGGACTTCTTAGCTTCCAGGAAGAAAAGCTGTGTCTGAGAAGGGCGGGGGAATCTGGTGGCTGCACGGCGAGACGTCCCAGGCTCACGTGGGCACAACAGCCACTCGGCAGAGGGCCAGGGAGGAAGTCCTGGTGGGGCTGGCACACCGCAAGGCACCCATCCATCTGCTGGGTGGCCCAAACAGCAAGGAGGATCATGAGGGCTAAGGCAGCAGAGGGGGCAACAGAGAAATGCAGAGCAAGGTCAAGGGAACAGAGGGTGGAGAGAACGAGAGGGTACTGGGGGAGGAAGAAGAAGGGAAAGAGGGGAGAGGAAAAGAAAGTGGCTGAGTCGTGTCCCCTCAAATTGGTATGTGAAAGTCCCAACCCCCAGCACCTCAGAATGTGACCTAATTTGGAAACAGGGTCATTGCAGAAGTAATATAGTTAAGTTGAAGTCATACTGGTAGGGTGGACCCCTAATCTAAGTATGACCGGTGTCCTTGTAAAAAGGGGAGATTTGGACACAGACCTGCACACAGGGAGAAAGCCATGTGAACATGAAGTCAGAGATGGGGTGATGGGCCGACAAGCCAAGGAACGCCAAAGGTTGCCAGCAAACCACCAGGAGGCGTCGAAAAGGCTCCTTCACAGCCCTCAGAAGGGACCGAGCCTGCTGACACCCTGATCTGGGACCTCCGGCCTCTGGAACTATGAGACAGTAAATGTGTGCTGTTGGAGCCTCCCCGTTTGTGGCTGTTACAGCAGTCCTAGGACACTAGTACAGAGGGGAAGGGAAGGAGGAGGGAGGGTAAAAGGAGACATCCGTGCAGCGCTGCCATCTCCTTCCTAAAATCCAGCCGTGCCTGGGAGGGGGGCTCAGCGCTGCGCCCTGCTGTTCCCGCATCCCTGGGCCCACCTCCCTGCACGTCCCCTCCAAACCCCCGCCGGCCTTCCAAGTCCTCCCAGTGCGGCGGCTCCTCTGCGTTCCCTTGGCCAGAGCTACCTCTTAGGAGGATTAATTTTTAATAAATCAGCACTCTGTTTTTCTGTACTTATTAAAATTTAAGACAATGAGTCATGGAACCCATAAGGATTGGGTTGACTAATTACCGCCGAACAGCTGCCTGGTATGACTGTGTGGCCCTCAGGGAGCGGGCAGGGGCTGCTGGTGCGCAGCTCTGAGAGAGGCTGGGTGATGGCTCTGTAGCCGTGTGATCTGCGTCCGAGTCAAGGGCAGGGAGCCGCCAGTGGGCCCCGGGGTCACATGCTCAGGCATCTCAGGAGCATCGCCAATCCCAACACTCCAGAGGAAACAGGGCCCTGAGAGGAGGGGAGACCAGCCCTGCCACTGGCCCATGGGGTGTTCAAATCTAACTCTCCACTGAAGTGCTCAAAAAGAGCGGTGCAGGGTCTTCCCTGGAGGTGCAGTGGATCTGACTCCGCACTCCCAGTGCAGGGGGCCCAGGTCAGGGAACTAGATCCCAACATGCATGTCGCATCTAAGAGTTTGCATGCCACAACTAAGGAGCCCACGTGCCGCAACCAAGGAGCCCACGAGCCGCAACTAAGGAGCCCTGAAGCCGTAACTAAGGAGGCTGCCTGCCTCAACTAAGACCCGGTGCAACCAAATAAATAAATAAATATTTAAAAAAAAAAAGAGAGAGAGAGAGAGAGAGGGGTGAGGCCTCTTCAGAGTCTCAGCCCTGGTGAGTGAGCTGGGTACACGGGACACGCAGCCACCCCCTCCTCTGCCACTCAGCCAAGCACGTGGCCTGCACTGGCCAGACTGTCACCCTCCCTGGAAGACACTCAGCCCAAATGCCCTTCTCTCTTTGCAGCTCAGTGGTGCTCTCTCCTCCCCTCTCCTTGTTAGCTCCCCTCCCATCCCGGATGAAGGGCACGTTTCAGCCTGCGACAGCAACAGGGCCATCACTTCCCACCTTCCTTTTGTAGGTTCAGGCACTGCCTGTAGTTCTGCAAACTCCTCTGTCACCCCTTAAGGCCTTGGCAGCTCCTTCCCTCTGGACACCTCACCACCCCGCCTGTACCTGCTGAATCAGGTTTGTCCTTCCAACCTCTGCTGAGGTCTCACGTCCCTGCAGGGCTCTCCCCGGATGAGCCCTCCTCCTGCGTCTGAATTCTCTGCCTCCCAGACGCTTTTATCACGGCACACCCCACACCGTACTTTAATGACTTGCTCTGCACAAGTCTAGCTTACCTGAGGTTCCCGGGGACTGTGTCCCCCTCTCCGGTACCTAGCGCTATGTCTGACCCCTGGTCAGACTTGACCAGATGCATGAACACACACACACACACACACACACACACACACACACACACACACACACACAGTGGTGTTCACTAGAGCTCCTCTAATCAAGCCTTAGGGTTCCAGCCTAACAAGCATGGGAACCACGGGAGATTTACAGACCTGGAGCCAGAGGCCAAAGGTTCAGGGCCTCTAACATTCTGACGTCAGAGGAGCCGGAGTCACAGCGGATGATTCAAATCTCTCCCTTCCCATCTCTAGGCACTTGATGCCTTTTCCAGAAAAGTCTGAGCACGGACATTGGCCCTGCATTGTGGCCATGTCCTGCCTCACCTTCTTTCACCTCACTCCTTTCCCACTCCTGGCCCCCGAAATAAAGCAGGGGGCACTTCAAAAGAAAGTTGACAAAGACCCAAGTTTAACACAAAGGCAGTCTTTAAAAGGTCAGAAGGATGTCTGTCAGAAACATTTAGCCCAAGTCCCAAAACACTGTGAACAGTTTAATTCTGTGCCTCGTAAGGACGCTGAAACTCAAGTTTTACCACAGCCTCGTTAAATGGGAAGAAAACATGAGGCAGTGCAGGCCTGTCTCTGCTGTGCTCCTACCCAGCTCTTACAGAAAGGGTGGCATTCTCCTGAGTGACGCAGCAAAAGAACCCGTGTGAGACCAGGCTGAGGTCACTTGGCGGCAATTAAAAGGAGCTGCCACATCTTCCCAAAGCAAACAACCAACACACTCACCAGGCGCCTGGCAACCGCCAAGCAAGGGATAGGCAAGGGAATTCTCGAATCATCCTCCCCTGGCCTGCCAGGGTGCCCTCCCCACACACCAAGCCTGGTTCAAGACATGGGATTGGGAGCAACTAAAGGCCTGGTTATTTTCTGGAGTTATGCAGTGGCCTGGCAAGGAACACAGAGAGTATCAGGGCTGGAGTGAGGCTCCCCACCCACTGATCCAGGGGGTTCCCAATCAGACTCCTTGTGTTTCTAGAGACGATACCAACAATGAAGCTTTGCGGCTTCCCAGAGTCAATCAGAAATTACACAATGACTCAAAGTGCTTTGACCTTGCTTCGACTAAAGCATGGTTAACAGTAGTTGACCTGACCTCCGATGGCCTTTGAGAGATTATATTTATATGAGTATATATATTTACGTGTTTATATTTGTCATATTTATAACATTATGAATAACTTTTAATATTATATATTATGTAGTATTATCATATAGTATATGTATTATATTGTATATTACAAAATTATATGCTTATATGTGTATGTATGGACATATGCACATAAATATGTATGTATATGAAAATTATATAAATTTGATATATTCTTATTTAAGTATACATTTATATATGCAATATGATATCAGATAGATATATCTATATCAACTTGATATAGATATATCTGATTTGAAGCTGTCAAGTCAAAATTCATCTGACTCCCTAATATTTATTAATTGATTTTTAAGAGAGAAAAGTAATTTAAAAAGAAGTAAAGATGTTACAGAACACTCTAATAACGCCTATCATTTCACAGCTGATGAATCTGAAGACCTAGAAGGGGTAGTGTCTTTAGAAAGTTTCTCAAGGAATACTCCAATAGACATTAGTCCCCTTAAAATAAGTTCAGTGGCCAAATAATTCCAGGAAACAGTGTCTACCTGAACCTGATCTTAGAAAATCAGAACACTTGTTAGCAGAGTAAAGGCTCTGAGAAGTCCTGCATTTCGGGAATTCAGCAGTTGTTAAATTTATTTATAAATAAATTTATTTGGCCATAGAGTCCTCGTGTCTCTCAACATTTCGCACTGCCTCTGGGAAAACGTAGCCCTAGGGAGAATGTCCAGTCTTCCAGTCTAATTCTGCTCCCAAGAAATGGTGAACTTGGCAGGAGTGGTCAATCTGACCACACACTAAAACTGGGGGCCTTGGAACACGACACTGACAAACTTCCCATTCCCCTCCCCTCCCAATAGCTAGGAACTTTCCAAATGAGATGCCAATAAAAACATAGGGCCCAGGGTGCATGGAGATCGGGTGGGGGAAATATCATGCCTTGTTCCATTCTCAAGGAGCCTTGGAAGGTTCAGGTAAGTCTCCTGCCAAGGATACTGAGATGGTTGAGAATGACCTAGAAGGCAATCATCTGCCCAGAATAAACTACGAGATGACGCAGCCCTGAGAACTGTATCAAGGTTCTGCAGTGAAGATTTGCTGACCCACAGGCAGCAGGCCTGAGATTCAGCCCTAACCACGCTCCTGACCACGGTCCTTGCCCAAGACCATAACTCTGCACACCCAGCTCCAAGACAGGGGAGTCAGCTCTGGCGCCCCTCACTCCCTCTCCCAGACATTATGAGGCTGAGAGGAGATACAGATATAAAAGTGCCCTGCCCTCGTCCCATCCTGTCTGTGTCTGTCTCCCCCGCCTCCCACCCCGGCACCACGAGCTCTCTGCCAAAAGCAGGAACCACTCTTCAACCTCCTCGTATTCCCAGGGACCAGCTCAGAAATGGCGAGGACGGCTCCTGTTAAATGGTGGCTGTTTGATGGTTTGAGTCGACTGCCTGGAAATCCCTCACTCTGCCGCGGCTGCTTCAGGTGACAGCTCATGAGGGTCGCCTCCGTGCGGCAGCTGGTCCATCTTCACACGTGATGACAAGGCATGCAATAAAAAGCTTCCTGGTGATGTTTCTACCACCTCTCTGCCCCAATTAATCTTTAAAGCTTTGTCCAGAGAGCCCAAAGCCTTTTCAGACATCAGCTTGCACAAAATACCTGCACACGGGCAAACACCGCGATGGGACTGTGTGTGTGCGGGGGGGATGCCTGCATGTGGAGGGGAGGGGAGAAGCTGAAGTTTCCCCAACGTCAGGCAGCAAATCAGCCCGGGGCAGGGTCTACTGAGCTCTCCCGGTGTCCTATGTCTCAGAATACAAACAGGAGGCCGACGACGCAACCTGGGACCCCCACCCCGGACCCCAGATCCCTGCACTGGCCCAGTTCTCCTGCTGTGTTGGGTTCCAGCTCACCACATCTCTCAAGGCATCTCTGTTTGTTTTGGACTCACTCTACACAAAAACTTAAACACTCAGGGGGCATGAGGAGTGAAAATGGTGCTGGTTTACAGTTGATCTCTTTTTAACGGCTGTAATCTTTAATTCATAACAGTCTCATGAACCAGGCAGGCAGCGGACAAGGGCTGAGGGCCACCCCCTTCCTTGGGGGGCAGTTTAAACACAAGCGGCTGTACAGGAAGTTGGTTTTCACAAAAGCGAAAAAGAGAAAAACATGCTCATTTACAAGCAATGGCTTCAAGCTCCCCAGTCTTGTTATTGTTGCCAAGGGGTCCGACCGACAGTGACCGTGACCACAGCTCCCTGCGCATGAGGTGAGAGGCAGGGGTGTCACTGCATTATTCAGGGGTGATGACAAAACCATCTCTTCTGCAAAGTTACCACAGAGAGACAGTTTCATATACGAAGAGCAAGAGACAACTGTCTGTACTCGAAAAGAAAAAGAAGTTCTTTTCACACACGGGCCCAGAGCCATATGAAGAGGTACGAGGAGGGAACTCACAGTCACTGGGCGGCTCTCACGCACCTGAGCACGTGCTAGGTGCTTTATGGGACTTTCTAAGGTAAGCGGGGAAACCCAGGCTCTCAGAAAGTTACTTAACAGTGTCAAGGTCATGAAACTGACAACGGCGGGAGTAGGGTTCCAGCCAGGCCCTCTGATCCCACCGCAGGAGCAGCCACAGGCAGGGCCAGTACGGAGGATGGGTTGGGACCCCCAAACGGAGCCATGCCGGCACCCCTGCTTCCCGGGCCGGGGGCTGGACTACTAACACTGCTGGTTTTAACCTGGTCAAGAGTTCAAGTGCCACGTGAGCTACCTGGCTGTGAACAACTGTTCCATTCTGTGGCCACAGCCCAAAGCGCAGACCTCGGCTGAAGTGAGTCTCAAAACAATACGCCATTGGCAGCTACAAGGAGAGGGAGAGGGGGGCTGGAACCACTCGTGATCACCCTTGAGAACAGTCAGTGGGTGCACATGGCCACCCGCACACCCGCAGCAGCGTCTGGACCCCTGAAGGAAGCGGTCCTGGCTCTCTGTGGTTCCTGGTCTCAGGGGCCGGCAAACACGTAGTAATCGTCGCTCAGCCTGAGGCTCCTTCAGGTCAATGACGCACTTAGGGAACGTGCCCAAGACCCACACAGAACTCCTAAAGGGGTGCAGTCCTCTCCGCTCAGCCTTTCGGTGGCCGTTTATTTCATTGAGGGTTACGCCCTAGGAATGAGGGCTCCCCTCTAGGTGTTGGTCTAGGCAGCCAACTAGATACCAGAACACGGGGCCACGCAGCCCGTTCTGCCCAGCACAGCAACTCATCCAACCAGCGGTGTTTGATGAGGAAGATAAAGATGGGAGCCCCGGGGTCAGACGGTTTGGACCCGGGCCCTGACAATTCCCAGCCGTGTGACCTTGAACAAGTCACTCAACCTCTCTGTGCCTCCACCTCCTCCTGTGTAAAGTGAGAAATAATAATAGTACCAACCCCGAAGACCGTGTGAGGACTAGAGGAGTGGATACAGAAGAGTACACAGCATAGGAGACGTGCTCGACACGGGCAGATGTGTTTGCTCTTGCTGAAATTTTCTTTTTTTTTAAATAAACTTATTTTTGGCCGCGTTAGGCCTTTGTTGCTGCGCCTGGGGTTTCTCTAGTTGCCGAGAGTGGGGGCTACTCTTCGTTGCAGTGCACGGGCTTCTTACTGTGGTGGCTTCTCTTGTTGCAGAGCACGGGCTCTAGGCACGTGGGCTCCAGTAGTTGCAGCACGTGGGCTCTAGAGCGCAGGCTCAGTAGCTGTGGCGCACGAGGATTAGTTGCTCCGCGGCATGTGGGATCTTCCCGGACCAGGGCTCGAACCCGTGTCCCCTGCATTGGCGGGCAGATTCTCAACCACTGCACCACCAGGGAAGCCTTCTGGCTGCTATTCCGATGCTGGAGTTGAGCTTCTTGCTTTGTCCCCCTACCGCACTGGGAAGAGCAAATGAAATCAAGTATCCCATGATACCACTGAATCCTCACCACGCAGTCATTTTAGGGATACGGCTCAACCCCAAATTATCAGGTCACAGGTGGGACCTGTGGTGCCCATTGCCGGGGCAGCAGGCCTCATGAGCTGTCACAAGTTGCCCCCAAAACCAGGAAGGTGGCACCACAGTGATTATGTGCACGGGTGAGAAGCCCCTTGGTCAGGACTGGCCAGGAGGTCTGGTGCACATTTGCCGTGCAGAAGCCCCCTCCTCTCTGAGGTTAAACCCTGTGTCCAAATCCCACTTCCCCACGTCTCAGCTGTGTCAGCTGGGGGCAGGACGTGAACCTCCCCCCAGGTCCTTATCAGTGAAACAGGGATGAGGACAGTACCAGCCTCATGGGGGCGGGTAGGAGAAATGGGTAAGATGATGCCCAAGTAGTGTGTGGCTCAGTGCCTGGCATGTTGTGGGCACTGAGTAAAAGGATAGCTGTTCCAACTGCAAAAACAAGAGAAAGCAGGCCTTCTCTCTACAGATCAGAACCCTCTCAGAGAACAGCCTTTTCAAGAACAACACCCCCTTTTGCTCTTTCAACCTAAGTCCAGAAAAGACAGTCCACGTTTAATGATCCTAATCTGTAGAGAATGAAAGTGAGCAGATGATCACGACAAGAACTTGTCTGCCCCTCAAGAGTCCGGGACACACAGGTCGGGGGTCTCTGGCCTACGGTGGGGCACACATAGCCAGGAGGCAGAGGTCTGGTTTCTAGACTTGACTCTGCCACCGGCAGGCAAGGCAGTCCTGGGCAAGTCATTTTCCGTCTGGTAGGATGGACACAGGCCCCTGGGGCCCCTTCCAGCTATGAGTGTGCACCTGACCCCCATGTGGAGGAGAGGGTCCCTCTGTCCCAGTGGAGATGGCCGGAATCTCCCAGCCGGACCCCAGCTGGACAAACCTCCGCTGAGCGTCTAGGGAAGTTGCTAAGCGGGTTTGCAAGGTGCTGACCATGGAAGCCCTTACCATGCCCTCTACCTGGAGCCTGATGAACGGGGTGTGGTCCGAGGGGCCCACCTCCAGGTCAGGTGGATGTGCGCACACAGGAGAGCTACTCTCCAGGCAAGGAGGAAAGGGCATCACCGTTGGTCACGGTCAACAAAGCTTGGAGGGGTCCAGGCTTCTCATTTTCACAACCCCCAGACCCCTCAGCTCTCTTCTTCCCCCTGGGAAGCTGGGACCAGAGAGCCAGCTAATAGAAGTGACAGATCGCACTTGTTCCTTCCCTCTTTCTGAAGGGCCCAAGTGCCCCTGCTGGGCAGCAGTTGTGAAGAGTCTTGAAGACTGTATGCACCCCTGTAAGGAGGCAGGAGGAGGAAAGTGGGCCAGGCCAGACAGCTGTGCCAATTTCACTGTAATTCCCGAATCACACATCTGCCTTCCTAAGGCTCTGCATCTTCAACATCCCACCTTAAATCGCAGAGAGAAGCAAAACACCAAAGCAATTTTCTCTGCTGGCTCCGGCAGAGGTACAAGCAGGAGAGAAAGAGACGAGGGACCCGTCCTCTGCGAAGATCCAGCAACGGCTACAGGATCTCTGCTCTTGGAAAAAGGGCAAAGTGTCTACTGTTCAGAGACATGAGGCCCTGACTGCTGCCGCCGCAGAGATGTCACAGGACAGGCGGCATGGATGCGACCGCTTGCAGAAGGTCCTTGGGCGTCCACTACGGGCAGATCCGCCCACTACTTCAGAAATAGCAACCAGCTCTTTGAAGGAGGCTTCCTCAGGCACCATCATTCATGTCTGAGGACTGACTTCCCCAGCTAAGGATCTCATTTGTGCACTCCAGGACAAGACTGTCTGCCAAGGAGATGGAGCCTTCTCCATAAAATCCCTACCCTAAGTGTGTACCCACATATGCACGCACACACCCACACTCTCATACATTTACACACTCAAAACCAGGCCATGGACACTACTGTCTGGCAGACAGTTTTGGGCCCTCCCGGTTCAAAAGACTGTCAGGGTCTTAAGCAAAGGAAGCTTAAGTCTAAATACCTGGCCCTCAATTAACTCCCCAACACTTTGCTACTTCTGGACACTTACCTGCATCGTACAACCACCCATCTCCCCAATCTTTTTTTTTTTTTTAATAAATTTATTTACTTATTTATTTTTGGCTGCATTGGGTCTTCGTTGCTGCACACGGGCTTTCTCTAGCTGCGGCGAGCGGGGGCCACTCCTCGTTGCAGTGCGCGGGATTCTCACTGCACTGGCCTCTCCTGCTGCGGAGCACGGGCTCCAGGCACGTGGGCTTCAGCAGTTGTGGCACACGGGCTTCAGTAGTTGTGGCTCGCGGGCTGTAGAGCACAGGCTCAGTAGCTGTGGTGCATGGGCTCAGTTGCTCCGCGGCATGTGGGATCTTCCCGGACCAGGGCTTGAACCCGGGTCCCCTGCACTGGCAGGTGGATTCCCAACCACTGCGCCACCAGGGAAGCCCCTCCCCAATCTTCTTAACCATCCATCTTCCCGGATTCGTAACAGTGAGGAAGCTTCATGGAGCCCAAGGAGAACTAAGAGGGTAGAAACAGCACCACCACCTGCCAGGTCACCCAGTCCCTACACTGGTCCATCCAAGCTCCCTCTTCTCCCAGCTAAGTCTCAGGAAAGGAAAGAAGAAAAAGTGAAGGTTTGGGGGAAAGTGGAAAGCCTACCGCAACAAAACAATACTGTATTATTTCCTCTGAGTATATAGAAAAGTACATGAATGCACAGAAAAAGCTCTGTATGAATATTCACCAAAATGATAAAAGCAAGCTCGGGGCGTACGGATGAGGCAGAGAAAGAAGAGCAAACTGTCCAAAGGGAATTCACCTTTTCTACAGGTCTTCATTTTTCCCAAGGAGACTGTCTCCCTGTATTACTTTATGTAATTTAACAAAGCTTTTCTTTCCTTTCTTTAAGCTGGGGGTGCCATTTCCAGTTGTTGCTCTAGCCCCAGAAGGAAATAAATCTTTTTCCTCCCTCTCATTTTTCCTCTTGAAGAGGGAAAAGGAAACCCTGTTCCCTCTAATGTTGAATTTGCTGAAGGTCAAACTCTAGTGCCTATAAACTTTGATAATGTCTCCATAATTTACTATTTTTTACAGGCTCTATAGCTTTTAATAGCAAAAGTGAGTAATTCTTCACTGTTCATTTGCAGCATGGGAAGGGAAAAAATCTGCCATGTCTGCTGTGTCTGCGCTAAAACACTTCATTTTCTTCTCTAGTCAGTAAGTAAACTAGAAATTACTTCTTGCAAACAGATGCAAAGGTCTATAATGGACACACAAAGTATGTGTCTGTGATCAAGCCTGGGCAAAGACGAGGAAAACGAAGGCAGCCACCCAGGGGGCAGTTAGCACCCTCCAGCAGCCGAGGTACACTTTACGAAATGTATCTCTGCTGGTCTACAGAGTCACAGGTTTCTTTGGTCATCAACCAGTTAAAACAAAACCAGCAACCCCAGTCTTTCATAGATGTGAAAACAATTCCAAAGCGGGGGAGACCTGTTACTCTGGGGCTATAGACCAGGACGTGGGTGAGAAGGGATGGAGGTGGAGATGAGACAGGGAGAAAGCATGGCAGCCTCACCCCTCCCAAGAGGGGCCTCACCCCAAGCAGGAGTAGGCTGAGTGAGTGCACCTGGCACCCACACGGGTACTACGTGTGCATTCCTGTAAATCAGGAGGTGTGACGGGGGCGCACAGGATGGGTGTGTGGTATCGGCATTGGCGCATCACGAAAAGGGCATCGGCCGGGGAGTCAGATATCTGCGTTTCCACCCTAGCTTGGCTTTCAGTCAACAACCCAATAATGAAACCTTTAATGATGACAAAGGCTATTTAACATTTACTAAGCACTTACTTCCTGGGTGCCAGACTCCGCACGCATGATCTCGGTTGACCCTCTCTCCAATTCTCCACTCATTCCTAACCGTGACCCCCCATTTTGCGGAAGAGGAAGCTGAGGCTCAGTGCAGCTATGCAGAGGCCGGCCCAACGTCCAAGCCAGTGAACGGCTGCTGACACCGCGACCGTGCCACCTCAGCCTCTCTAGGCTTCCTTTTCTGTTCCTCACCGGGTTTTGAGGCTCTCAGAGCCACACAAAGTCAAGTCCTTATAGAGACAGCCAAGTATGACCGTTCCTCGAGGCATGAGAACCTTGGAGCAAGCACGCCTCTGCCCCAAAGACGTGAACGCCGAACAGGCTGTCCTGGACCTCACAGATCCATTCTTCACCCCTCCCCAAGCTACCCCCCGACCCCGGCTTGCTGCAACAGGGAAGCAGCGTGAGATTTTTGTTATTAACCGTTCCGATAGCAGAAATCTATGTTCCCCGCCACTGTGTCGTTCTACCGGGGGTGAGGGGGACCTGCTCCACAAACCCACGGGCAGGGTCCCTGCCAAAATCCACCACACACTGTCTTCCTGTTCATTTTGCCCCACGGATGATCTTTAAAGCTTTTTAATTGTCCTTAATAAATTACCTACACGTGCACGATTGTTACAATAGTTTCATTAATTTTTCTCGGTGCATCTAAGCTGTTTATCACAGAAGTGTTAATGGAAAAGAAAAACATGCCAGGCAGGCTCTCTCTCACACACTCTGGGCTTAGGCAAATTAATGCTTGTGGGACTGCTTTCCCGCACCACAAACAATTAGGGACATATCTTACTTCACCGCAGCAAATCGGCTTTCAGCAAGGCCAGGAAGAGCGTGCCCACCAGAGAGGAGCCCTGGGACCGCCCGCTCTGGACCCGGCACACAAATGCCTGCCTCGTGTTCCGTAACTTGTAACTTTACCTCCGCCCTCAGTCGGCTGAAACCTACACTGAGAGCTAGTAGTTCACTGCTTGCCCCACACCAGCCAGGAGAGGCGTGTCAGATGACGCGCTTCTTGGCTCTCGACCAGAAGTAAATGATCAGGGGGGACGGGTAAGAGCATCCTGGTGGCCAGAACTGACGTTCTGGAGGCTAAGCAGCAAGAAGCAGAGGACGTGGGCCCTGGGGTCGGGCAATCAACAGGGGACCGATTGTCTGGCCTCCCAGGGGCTGGAGGAAAAGGGCACAGAGGCTGCTGGGAGCATAGCTATAAAACCTGAGACGGCCTATGTCATTCCACACACTCACCATCTGACTGAGAGCTCGGCGGGACAGCTGGGTCAGCTGGGCCTTACTCATGTGACAGCAGGCTCGGACAAAACATGGACCAGCCCTCCACAAGCAGTCCATCTGTCCAGGGGTCCCCCTTCCCGAGCAGGGGGCTTTACAATTTAGAACAAACTACCGCAGCTGGCTTCAGAGTTGTTAAGGGTGACGGTCAACCTCCTTGGAGCCAGTGGATTTGTTGGATTCGGGGTTTATGAGTCAACGTGGCCTCAAAGCATACGTGAGTGCAGCTAAACAGTCAAGTCCAAAGCTCAAGGCGTGGCCCACTCTGATCCTGGCGCTTCTTCCCAAAAGGCTCATTTCTTGCCCCACCAGATTACTTCGTGTTCCCCTAAGACACTTTTGCCCGAGTGGGTTTCTCCTTGCCAGAAAAGTTCTTCCCATTTTCATCTGTCCTGTCAAGCTCTGATCCGCCCTTCAGATCCCAGATGGAGTCATTCAGAATCAGTGATGCTCCCAGAGCACGTGGAGCCATCTCTTTTACAGCCTAGTGGGCACCTGAAGAATATTCCCTGAGTTGAATGGATGCTCACCCTTTCCTCTAACTGGTGTTCCTCACAGTGCCTCCGCTCCCGTAACTGACTAGATCCTCAAGGAGGAGCCCCAACTGAGAGCACCTCTCCAGGGCCTAAGAGGCTCACCTCCAGGGAAAAACACCTACTCTGTGTGCTTGGCACCGCTGACGTGGAAGCCCACGTGGCGGAGAGCACCAAGGGGGGCCATGTGGGCAGAACCAGAATGGCTCCCCAGCGCACTGAGAATAAATCCACACTCCTGACGATGCCCTGCCCACCTCTCCAACTTCACCTCCCAGCCCTTGCTCCCTTGCTTACTCTGCTCCAGCTCCAACATCCTTCCTCCTGTTCCCTGAACTCACAAAGCTTGGGCACTACACAGGCCGGCCATCTGCCTGGAAACCCCAGTCCTCAGATGGTCCATGAGGCCTCTGCCCGCTCTGCCTAAATGAACATCCTCACACCCCCAGCCCGGCCCTCAGTCCCTCTTCAACCTAACACTCTACTCCATTTCCTCTTTACCCGGATCAGTATCAGTAAGTAGCACGTTCATTTATCTTTCTTGTCTACAGTCTGACTCTCCTTTAGATTACAAACTTCATGAGAGCAAAGAGCCGGCTGTCTCATCCACATCTACACCCGCAACGCCCGGGACCATGCCTGGTACGAGGGAGACACCCTTAAACAGCTGTTTCACGAATGAGGGAAACATGCTGTCGTAGAACAAAGTTTGGTCTCCTAGATCCCTAGAGAAAGGCTCCGTATTCTAAGAAAGTGGCGTGGTTCAGCTGAAGGCAGCCCAGGCAGCGCCGAGAGACTGGGAAGACTTGGGAATTTGGGGAGATACCTCCGGGGAGCGCTGGGAAACACTCGGCGTGAATGAACCACAACTAGTTGCGTGTTAGTATATACTGCCTCTGCCTTATGGACACTGTAATTTTCTTCACTAAAACACTAACAGAACCAACTCCCCTAATTACAGACGTTTGTATGCATTATAATCTTTATACAATTAAACGTACTTAAAAGAATAAATGATTAAATGCCCCCCTTGCCCTGTCACCAACCCATCCCTCCTCTACCCACCGCCACCACCAAACAAACAAGAACAACAACAAAACAGGGTGCTAAATTACAACGCCGAGCTGAGTTGTAGACACACAGAAATCCCAGGAAATTGAAATTCGGGCTGACGCAGAACATTGTAGCTACAGGGGGGAAAGTCAACTTTCAACTTCAAACCCAGCATCTGACAGCTCAGCATCTGACTGCGATGTCAAATGAAAGGCTTGCATGGATCGCACAAAATGTCTTATTCCGGGAGCGAGCATCTTCCCTTGCGCGATTCATCTCCAGACACAGTTTGGTGACCAGCGGAGGCTCTTCCGGCATCATCCCCAGGAACAGATCACAAAAGCATCCCTGGCCCGCGGGTGTTCACCGGGAAGTCAGTGGGGACACCTCTGAAGGCAGGCAGGCTTAAAGGATAAATCTCCCTTTGGGACCCTGGCTGTGCATCCTGGGGAAAACATCCATCACGGAATTTCTATGACAAAGGCCCCGATGTCAGCTACCCATCTGATGCTAACACCCCGCTTTTTAAAAATTCAGCCTCAGGGAGAGAAAAAGGGGGCACCCCAGACCAGACCCATGTCCTCCTGTTTCAAGTACTGAAAGGGCCCTGTGTACAAAGCTGTGCTATCTGAACCCCTGAAGAGCTGGTGCTTGAAAAGGAGACCAGGCAGGGAGGTTTAATTACAGCCACAGAGGGGACCCGCCCCCACAGGGCCTTCTCTCATCACTCTAGATGTGCCATGAAAAGCCCTCTTTTCTGCCTGGGCCTCGTTCAGTGCCAGGCTAACCGGATGTGGTATGTGGAGGGCAAGCCAGGCCCGGGAGGTCTTCAGACAGCCGGAATCATCTTCCCGTTCTTCTGGGGAACAAAGTTCCCAGCACAGAAGGAGGACGGCTTCGTGGAAGGATCTGGGTCACGTCGCGGCCCTGCAGTGACCACCGTTGGGCAAGGTGCACCGTGCACGCTGAGCCTCTGCGCTCTGGTCCATAAGCTGGAGGTGATAGCGGAATCTGCCTTGTAAGGCTGTTGATGGTGTGAGTTCCGTGCGTCGTAGCTGTGATCATCATCAGGCAGAGTGCCTGGCCATTCTTCGGGAATTCTGTAAATGTGGCAGGAATTCGGGCCCCTCGCTCGAGTCCCTTCTACGACTTGAAAGCAGAGAGGTTTGGGGAGCGGGTAAAAGGGCAGGAATCAGCAAGCACTTAGTTTCTCCTGTTTCCTTTCCCATCTCCTTCCCTGGCTCTGCGCCTTGCCCGTCTGCCCCCCAGGGCTAAGCAGACGGCAGCTGCAGTTCCTCAGATGGTCCACGAGGGCACCGTTGGATTTATGGGGAGACAGGCATCCAGCCCAGTTTTTCAGTGAGAACGAAAGGAAAGTGGCTGTGCTGGGCACATCCCCTTTGGCCTCTGAGGAAACTGAGGCTCAGAGAGGTGAAATGCTTTGTCCGAGGACACACAGCCAGTGAGCGATGGTGTGCAGCCTGGGACACCAAATGAGACCAAACCCATGACAGGCCTGCCTCACCGAGGGGGAACGGCTTAACACGGAGGGCTGAGAGCACACACAGCTTTAAGTGTCAGCTCAGCCCCTAACCTGCCCTTTGACCTCAGAGTCTCTCCTAGGCACAACGGAGGTGGGCCCTCCCACCGTTCTGTGGCTCCCTGGGTCACCGAGCTCCTGGGTTTCCCCACACGACAGCCTCTGTCTGCACTCGGCCTGCAGGCACCTTCCTCGGGCGCTCCGGGTAGGGTGGGAGGTGGAGAGAGGCCGCCGGAGCCAAGTGTGCCCAACGCAGCTGCCAGGAAGTCTCATTAGTCAGTACCAACAGCTGCTGCCACGGAACACGTGGGACTGATGGGGACGCGCCCGAGACGCCGCTAAACCTTGGGGGTGGCTGCACCGCAGGCGCAGCCAAGCTAGAGCAGGTTCCAGAACCTCCACGGCCTCCGTGAGGCCCCCCAGCGCATGCTTCCCTCTGCCGCGGCACGGAGCCTGGCTCCGGAGGGGGCCCGGGCATCGTCAGCCCTGGGGCCCTGTTTCCCAGGGCTGGGAAGGAGACAGTCAGGTGGGCAGCGGCTCCTGCCTCTCTCCGGTTGGTTTGAAAGAATATGAGTGTCCCCGCTCGCCGCCTTTCCTCGCCCCCTCACGTTTTGACAAGGGCAATTTCTGTAAGCACTCTGGTGCTCTCCGGTCCTCCGAAGAGTCTGAGCGTCCGATTTCCTGCCCTGTCTGCCAGACACAGCCCAGGCCCCACGGAGGCCGGCAGGAGATGCCATGCTACACACCTGCCAGAGAGAAAGGAAGGGGAACGTGGCCCCAAGCCGGCGCCACCTCGTGCGTGCCCACCTCCGCCCGGGCTCCCAGCCTCCCGCGGCTCTTCAGCATCCTCTCTCCATTCTCATCCACTCTCATCTCGGGCAACTGAACCCAGCCTGAAGAAGAGAGGACAGGAGAGGCCAGTGGAGGACAAAGCGCCCAGTTCCTCTGGGGAGACAGCAAGGTGGCTAACTGGACAGGCTGCATAAAGCCCTACAGAAGCCAACGAGACCTGTGCTGTTTAAGAAAAATAAATCCCCAAACAAAGACCTCTCCAAGTTCTGAAACTTATAGCCACTCCCCTTTAGGGAAGTGAGGTTATTCATGCTTGAAAACCAAGAAGGTAAACATCTCCAGAAGGTTCGTCGAAATTGGCAGTGAACGTGACACGGAGCCGAGTTTAAAAGTGGAGACTTCAAGGGGGCCACGTTGAGGCAGATGGAGGGGATGCTTCACGTAGATCCCTCTGCCCTAGCACCCTCCCCCTGAAGCCACCAAGCTGCTTTTCACCAAATGAAATAAGAGTAATAAAAGAGACCCTGCAGGTGTCCCTTTTACCCAAAGAGACAACTATAGATGCAATGACTACTGTTGCTTGTGGACCTACTGTGTGCCAGGCAACCTAAGTGCTTCCCATATCCCAGTTAACCGGCGTAATGCCCCTGATAACACTGAACTTACATGAATACGTTTAAATAAGGACACCGCTAAGGAAAAGAAAGACTAGAATCAGGCTTAGAAAAGGAAAACGAGAGCAACCCTGATAGGACATGCCTTCTGTGCACCATGCAGGGGCTCTGTCTCACAGGATCCCCTTTTACTCGAGACGAAACAGACTCCAAGAAGCTCACAGATGTACAAAATAGCGTCCTGAAGCTGAGGTTCAAAGCCAGGTCCACCTGCAGAGGTGTGTCTGCATGTTGATGTTTATACTTCTCTTAAAACAAACAAACAAACAAAACCCACCAAAACCCGACTTCCCTGCAGTTACAACCAGGGGCAGGCTGCAGGGCAAGCGAGCGACAGGAGGCTTCTACAGCACGGAGACACTTCCCAGGGGGCTTGGACTCTAGCAGAGGCAGACAGGAAGGCCAGACTTCACAGATACGCAAGAGCCTCAGGGCTGAAAGTCAGCGCCAAATGTCTTAAGAAGCATCAGCTTTGGGCTTTGGGTGGGGGGGGGAGGGGCAAATCTCTTTTAACGCAGACCCACTGGGTGACAGGCTTACGCCTGCACACCATCCTCTCTGAGTGGCAGGAGGCCTCCCAGGGCTGCGGGACCCCCTCCCACTCCCCGGTCAGCCATCTCGTGCACATGTATCACCGGGACCAGGCAGGAGTGTGAGTGTCTCTGCAAACCCATCCTGGTCGGTGGAAACAAAATACAAAGACCCCATCCTCCCATCAGTGGACTGCCCGCGTCACTGCCTCCTACAAAGGGCCTGAAGATGGGGCCTGCACACACTCTTGTCTTCAGGGCGGTGAGGTCCCCGCAGCCCCGGCAGAACAGCAGGGGGCAGTGTTGTCAGGAACAAGCAGGCCGGGCCACAGCCCCCCTGACCCAGGGGGCCTCTGGCCTGAGTCTGCTTCTGTTTCCCCAGCAGTAAAGAGAGAGGTCCAGGCCCACCGCCTCACTGGTTTCTCCAGAGATGCCAGCTCTTCCCCGCACAGCCTGCGCCCCCAGCCCCTCACTCCTCACCCTGGGCGGCTGGGAAATCATGTCCACTCCCAGGGCAGAGACACATAAAGGAACAAACACACTGAGATCCAGCACCTGCACAGACTGCCATTCATCAAGGGCCCCTGGCAGCAGCCCAATTAGAAACAGACCAGCTCATCTTGAAGATGACCAGCCCTTCAGCAGAGTTCTCTGGCCTTTAGCGGTGGTATGAGTCTGCCTCCTCTTAACCTCTTTTAGCTCAATGCCCCACAGACAGGCCAGTGCCAACCCAGCCAAGCGCAGAGAACGGTCGTGCGTGTGTACACACACACACACACAACAAACCCGGGTAAGACCTGATAAACAGGAGCTGATTGACGTGAAGCCCAGAGAAATGGGGTCCAAAGAGGTCTCCAAGTCCCAGGGATGACAAACACAAAGCTGTTTCAAAAGGAATGAGGGGCATGGCTTCTTGCACCCCGGCTGGCTGCTGAGCAGAGGGACCCAGCAGGCGATCCGGCCGGCTCCGAGGACCTTCATCCGCACACGGCATACCCACGGCCGCCGCTTCGGCTCACAGCTCAGAGCAAGCCCTGCCTTGTTTCCGAGCACGGTGCAAACCGCCTCGCATGGCTTCCAGGACAAAAAGAGAGGTGATCCAAGGTT
Organism: Neophocaena asiaeorientalis asiaeorientalis; assembly: GCF_003031525.2. Classification (NCBI taxonomy): domain Eukaryota; kingdom Metazoa; phylum Chordata; class Mammalia; order Artiodactyla; family Phocoenidae; genus Neophocaena; species Neophocaena asiaeorientalis. The sequence continues at coordinate 3,431,330 of NW_020174560.1, read as the reverse complement.
GACATAACCACCTAACTCTGGAGAGACCGGACAGGGCAGAGGGCTCACTCGGATCACCATCCACAGCCAAGGACAGCCTGCTGGTATTGCGTCTGAGCCAGAATAGACCCCCGACCCTCCCCGCCCCCCCCAAGCATCACAGGCACGAGTTTTACAATGTGCATCTAATTACAGGAGAAAGGCATACACACTTCCACCCAGCTATCTTCATTCGAACATATCTATGGTATCAGAGACACACGCTCAACATTTATATTCCAGGGAACCAGGCATGCTAGGATCCCTTCACCTGTGGGGTTATTAGTATGGATTGAACACGTGCCCCCTCAAAATCATATGTTGAAGCCTCAACCCCTAATGTGATGGTACTTGGACGTGGGGCCTTTGGGAGGTGATTAGATTTAGATGAGGTCACGAGGGTGGAGTTCTTGGGATGGGACCGGTGTCCTTATAAGAATAGGAAGATTCTGGAGCTGGAGCTCTCTCTCTGTACCATGTGAGGACGCACTGAGAACACGGCTGTCTGCAAGCCAGGAAGAGGTTCCTCACCACAGCCCAAAGACACACCCTCATCTCAAACTTCCAGTCACCTTCAGAACTGTGAGGAATAAGTTTTTGTTGTTGAAGGCGCCAGTCTATGGTATTTTGTTACGGCACCTAAGCTAAGACGGTTACAGACCTCCAATTTCTCTTCATTGCTCCAACTTCCCTCTCTGGCCCTCAAACACTAACCCAGGCTTCGGCCCATCCCGTAAGAATCCTGGAAGTTTATTCACTCATCGGATTCTTAGGAAATGCCCCAAATCTGGGCCACCTTCTACGCTGTGAGCTCCTTCAAGACAAAGGCCATTTTGCCAGTGCCGAGCACATAACCTGCAACAGCCACCATCCGTTTATAAATGCAAGTCACCTCAGGACACATCTTTGTGGTCTTGATGAGGAAGACTTGGGTTGGCCCAAATCTTTGCCCCCAAAATGTCCACTCTCTATCGAACCAGCCTAAGGAGAGTCTTCTGCAGGGCCCTCCCACACCCTCTGAGTCAGGCTAGGCCACAGATTGACTAGAAAATTCCACAAATTTCTGGATGTGAATCTCACCTGTCAGCCTGTACCCTGTAGAATCCCATAAAATCACACAGGCTTGATCAGATCAACCATAAATCTCCAGATAAGCCAGGACCTCTGCAGCAAGACAGAGGACGGGTCCTCCGATCGTGTGTCAGGAGACTGACACCGAACATCAGCTAATTGACAGTGACAACTAATAGACACCTAAGGTCTACTCAGCAAGTCTCAAATACCCCAACCGCACGAACATACAACCCAATCCTCTCTGATGGAAAAGCTGAAATTCTCAGGCCCCGGTTCCAGATTGGTCTGGGCTTTCCACAGCCGTGACCTGCTCTATCTCCATGATCCTCTGATTAAACCCCTCACCTCAATTCACTTCCATTATTTCCCCTCATATATTGTAATTTTTAATTCCTTAGGGGGGAGTGTTTTGTTTCTGTAACTGAACTGCGGCTTTCAAACTACTCTCGACCTTCCGGCTCCCCGCCCCCTGCCCAGTTGCAGAGCAACAGAAATTAAATGGATTCCGCTATCAGTGCTCTGGATCTCGATGATTACGCCCAGCCACCAGGAGTCAGCTTTCTGCTCCATCCCAAGAACAGGAACCCGGTTGCTAAATCCAACCCCACAGGCTCAGGAAGGAGGTGATGGAGGAAAGAGGGGGTAACCGAAGGGCACAGGTAACAATTTATGGCCCCCTTGTCACTGCGGTCTTATCTCCGTGGCCAGCCCCTTCTAAGAAATGGTGCCCGTTACTGAACCCCCGGGAGGGCTGCCCCCTGGGACCCAGCCGTTTGGGGACAGGTGGCCCAGCCAGGGTGCGGAAAGATTGCTGTGGAGAGCCCGCCTCGCCCTAGGCTAAATCCTCCTCTTCTCAGCGTGTCACCCACCAGGCGCCCTAGCTCAGACGGCCTCTAACGGTGAACAAGCAGGGAAGGGAAAGGAGGCAGTGAAGAAAGAATGAAGGCTAAACATCCTCGGAGAGACCCTTCCGTGATCACCCAACCCAGACTAGGCCTCCTCTCCCACTCAGAGAGCACACTGGGCTTTCCCTGCAAAGCACCCACGGCAATTTAACTGCATGTGTGTGTCTGTCTGATGTCAGTCTCCCCCACTAGACTAGACCCCGAGAGCAGACCCTGACTGCCTTCTTCCCCACGGTATCAAGCACTCGAGAAATATTTATTGAATAAATAAGTATAAAGAAGAGACACTTTACCGCAGGCTACTAGAAACAGGATAATAACTTATTTTTGGCTGGGCCTCTTTGGGAATCGTTTGGTCCACGCTGCGATGCAGGGAACAGACTATATGAACTTACAGAGTTCTCTTTTTTCCTTCCCTCGTACCTCTCCTTATTTTCGACGAGGTAACATGCCAGAAAAATGTAACCCTGCCCCACACTTAAGAAAAGACAGTGACAAGCGTTTCAAAGCTTCATAGCAGCAAACACTGGAATTCTACCTGGAGACACGAAAACATCCTTTCCTTCTCCCCAGACCTTTGTGCATGTTTCCCCCAATTCAACCCCCAATTCATTGCACTCCGTGCCAGGATCACAAGGAACGGCACACCCACTGTCGAACCCTTCCCTGAGCTGGAATTCGAGTTTTGACCTGACCCAAGCTCGTTACTGGCATCTAACAGGTGTGACTCAGGGAGTCATCCTTCTGATGACCCAGGAGCAAAAGCCAAGAAACTTCATTTATTTATTTACTTCTACCTCATTTTGTTCCAAAAGGGATTGGAGGTGTCAGAAAAATGCCTACAGCATGATAAATGGAGATGAGGAAATGAGTGAGGATGGGAAATAAAATAAATCCAAAAGCAAGGTTACTGCCCAAAAGTATACATCATAATTGATAAAGGCATTCCCGAGACATGAGATCCACAAGGCTCCCTTCCCAGATTCCACCCTCAACAGGAAGATGGGAAATATTTCCACTGATATTCCACAGACACTCTACCCACCCTATGAGTGTCTGGGCTTGGCCTTGGAGATTCATCCACAGGGCACACACCGGGCTCCAGGCTGCAGGTGTCTCTGATGCCCTTGAATCCCATGTCCAACACTCGCAGTTGGGGTGGGGGGAGAGGCAAGTTGTTGGAGTCAACCCAGGAGAAGGGATAGAAAGGGTAGGGGAAACGTTTTCTTCTAAAACCTGGGCATGTCAGCATTCAGCTCTGTCTGCAAAATAAACCCTGTCTGACCTTGGGCAGGACTGGATGCTCTCCTCAGTCCTCCCAATTCTAAAACTTTTATGACTTTCTGATTCACGGTTGTCATATTCAGAGGAGCGGTTTTATTGGAACACCCATGGCAGTCAGTAGGCTTTTACTTCCACATTCAAGCTCAGCTCTGCACGCTCTCACTCCTCTGCCTCCTGTTAGGATGGGCTGCCCACACCCAGCGGCTCCTCCATCCCAGTCTCCTGACTCTCTAAACTTCCATTCCCACATCTGCCAACCCGCATCTTAGCGGAGCCAGGCCCAGGCTGGATGTCTCTCCCTGCATCCCGCAACGTGACCTCAGTTTTCTTTTGTCCAGAGTTTGCAGAACACCCAATACACCCAGGACACAAGTACAACAGTTTATCCCAGAAAATCTGTGAATGTCCGTTCCTCCCTCTTCTATAATCTGTTGCTAGTCCGTGTCATAACTTACTGAGCACGTATTCTGTGCTACACGCTATCCTGAGCCCCTTTCGTGAATGCTCTCGTTTAATCCTCACCACATCCCAGTAAGGTAGTTACTTAACTAGCATTCTTCTCATCTTACAGATCCGTATACTGAGACTCAGTGAGGTCAGGTCACTTGCTCAAGGCCAAGCCAGGATTCCACCCCATGTTATTTCAAAGCTCTTAACCGCTGCATAGTGGTGCCTGCTTCTACAGTCCATTAGGAAATGTCCCAGTTTTAATTCTTCATCACTCAGTCACAGGTTTTTCAGACATGCACTCATTCCAAGAGCTAAGCCTCCACTTGCAGCACTGGGGTGCAGATGTGGGCTTCGGGGTAGAGCAGACCTGAGCTCTAATCCTTATTCAGGGCCCCACAACCTCTCAGAGTTTCAGTTTCCCATGTGTAGAGCAGAGCTAATAAGCCCCCAGGTCTCAAGTCTCAACCCTGTTATCACACGAGTCCGGCATTTCTTGGACAGATAAACAATTTTCTAGGAGAGATCAGCATACTCCCTACGCTTTGGGAAACTCCACATAAAACATGAATCTGTCACTCAGTCCCATCTGAAGAGCAATGACTCCATCACCAATGCCACAGGGCATTCCAGAGGAGCCATATGTGCAACGGCACAGCCCTTAGGCCCTCCTGGCTGGGGAGGCCCCTTTAACACAGGGAAACGATTTTCTAATTAAGTGGTGTATTGACTTTATGTGTAAGAGTAGCTCGGGGGAGGATTAGAGACCCACAAAAAAGAACCCTGCTGGGGCACTAAGGCCGGATCCCCTTTGGTGGTCCAGCTCCCCGCTATCCAGACTCTGCAGAACAGTCCGAGTCATGTTTCAAAATGCTATCATGTCATTTGTCACTTAAAACCTTGCAGAGAACTTCCTGGCACTTAGAACACAATTCAGACTTCTTTCCATGGCTCACAGGGCTCCGTGTCACCTTCTGCCTCCGCTCCCACTCTCAGGCTCCGTCATGCTTGCCTTCAGTCCTGTCACAGGGCCTTTGCACTGCTGGTTCCCTTTGCCAGGAGGATCATTCCCCAGATCTGCACACATCTGGCCCCTTTCTTCATTCGGGTCTTAGCTTCAAAGCCAGCTTCTGAGAGAGCCAGCTTCAAAAGTAGCCCCAAGAACTCGCTCTTACATTATCCGATATTATTTTATGCATAGTGATTGTTTATTTGCTGGTCATCTCAATGCCTTCCCCTCAACCCTCCATGAAAGCAAGAACCTTGACCATCTTTTATCCCCCAGGGCCTAACACAGCACCTGGCATATCGCAGACGCTCAATAAAAATTTGTTGGGAGAGAAGGAGGAGGGGGCCGCGGGCATGAACAACAGTATGTGCAAAGGACAGGAGGTCCAGATGGGCACAACACGTGGAGAAGACGCACTCCTTTGGGGCTGATCAACTCCAAAGACAAATACTAAAGAATCACTGCCATTAAGACTTCACGGGGAGGGTTTGCGTTAGGGAGGACCATGAAACCAGGCCGGCGGTGGGGGGGGGGATTGGCTGTGTGCAGTAAAAAGATCCCTGGACTCAGAATTGGGGGACCTGGCTTTAAAACACAGCTTTCCCACTGTATTAGTTTCCTAGGGTGGCCACGACAAAGTACTGCCAACTGGGTGGCTAAAAGCAGGAGGAATTTATTCCCTTACAGTGTGGAAGTTCCTTCTGGAGGCTCTGAGGGAGAATCTGTCCTGCCTCTTGCCCAGCTTCTGGGGGCCCCACAATCCTTGGTGTTCCTTGGCTTGTAGACGCATCACTCCAACGTCTACATCCGGCTTCACCTGGAGTTCTCCCTATGTGTGTCCTCTACGTCTACGTTTCCCTCTTCTTATAAAGCCACCAGACATTGCCTTATAGGGCCCACCCTAACCCAGTACAACCTCACGTTAACTAATTCTACCTGCAAAGACACTACTTCCAAATAATGTTGCATTCTGAGGTTCCAGGTGCACATGACTGCCCACCCAACCCAGAGCACAATCTCACCTACAGCATCTGAGCCTTCCTTTCCCCATCATTCCACCACCGGTCTCAGATCCCTCCCCTAAAGAGAGGGGGCGGTACCGATCTGATGCCTGTGCCATCGGAAGGCTCGTCTATGTGAGCTGAGCTGGGGAGACTGCAGCTTTGCTGTGGCAGGAAGCAGAGGGCCACCACAAGTTGGGGAGCAGAGGACGGTCCAGTAAAAACAAGGTTTAAGGGAGGTGAGTGGGAGACAGATTAGAGCAGGAAGGAATGTGGCGAGGAGAAGCAGCAGTGAATCAGCCCGGCTTGGGCGAGCACAGAGCCACTTAGCAGATAAACATCAGAAGTGAGTCAGGAAGAGCCCTCAGTACCGCCACTGTTCTCCCAGACAGGAATCCGGGCAGGAGAGACCAGATGGGAGTGCGCGAGGTCAGTCGGAGGGGGTTGGAGGGACGAGAACATTCAGATGGAAATGGCTGGTGGTCAGGAGTGTTCGGAGGTCAGGTGGGGAGAAGCCTAGGATGCAGCTGCAGGTAGACAGCGTGGAGGGGGAGGGATGGTGGCTGAGGCTGAGCACTTCTAGCAAAGGGCCAAGGGCAAAAAAAAGAGGCCCTGAAGCATCTCCTCCCACGGGCAGACTGCCTGATTCCAGACAGGAGCATGAGAGCTCCAAATGATGGATGGGACTGTCTCCACCTAAACCCAACTCTAATGCTGGGAACAACTAGAAAAACACAAACGGCAGAGACCTGAGAAGGGCTATGCCCCGGGGAACAGAACAGGAAACAGGGCAAGCCAGGGGAAGAGAGGCCACCGACCTGAAGCAGCCTGTCGCCGGCCCCGCTGGAGCCCACACACCCTCTAAGTCACAGAGGAGGAAACTAAGATCCTTTCCGATGCTGGAACTCTTGTGTTTCGCATCCACCAGAGCCACCTTAAGTGCCTGGTAATTCAATAATTCAATTAAGAAAGGTCGATTTTTTTAAAAAAGCTTAATATTTAATGGAAGGGTTAGGAATTGCTACACGACTCGGGGTGATTAATAGTTACAATTAAAGGCCGAACGTGTTGAGGGGAGAAAGGCAAGGCTTCACAGAAACACATGTGTGCTGCAAGGGACACAGCAAGTCACACCCACAGACTAGGGGAAGCCGCTCTCCACATTCCACGCCCCAACCAGGTGCCCAGCAGACTCTGTGCTCCAGGGGAGAGCCCTGTGGACAGAACTACCTGGCAGATTCACCCAGGTACAGCAGGACACTCCTGGGGGCAGAGTGCCAAGTAGGGCTTCTCCCAGCCTCCCCAACAAATCAGAGCTTATTGGCTGCAGAGCTGGCATGAGGCCCACTCTGACCTGTGGTCCCATCTTCTTTCCAGTGCAATCAAGTCTTCCAGGAGGTCGTATAAGTCAGAGAAGAACTACGATGGGTCAGAAGGGAGAGGGGATGGGCTGAGCTCTGGCAAACCGCTCCAGGGGCAGCAGGGAGTTGTTTGGGCATCTCTGTCTTCTCATGTCAGGGAGACCCTCACCCCTAGACCTCCAGTGTCGATGCCGAGGGTGTGTGAGAGGACAGCCACACTACACCTGGCCTCCTGCCCCCATGGCTGCTTCTACCCGTCAATTCAATGGAAGATGCGACACCCACAGTGCAGTGCTCAGGGCCTGAGTCCATCTGTGATGCACTTCACATCTCAGGGGCTGACCTGGCCAGGCTGCCACATGGCCCCACGTAGCAGGGGCCACGCCACATCCTACATGGTGGCCATTTCGAACCACAGGGCTCTGACTTCTGTGCTCAGGGGAGGCCTGGTTCTGATCCCCAAAAAGCAGCCTGGCCTCCCCGGCTGTGAGTCTGTGTGGGTGACAGCAAAGCCAGGCCTTGGAGGGACTGATTGTTCGAGGCAGGAGGGTCACAGGAAGGAATGGCTCGGACACCCAAAGCAATCGATAAGGAACAGCTTACGTTCGGTGTCAGCATGAAAACACCTTCCCCTTCCGGAGTGACTGCAGAAGGCCACACCTGTCCTTTGGTGCACCCAGCTCGGGCCCACACGGGACAAGCTGTTGATCAGAAACTGAAGCTCTGCAGCTACGAGATGCCCAGAGGCAGGACCGAGGTCCAGGGCAAGACAGGGTGGGCAAGGGTAACGTCCCTGGAGCTGCGGGCTCACCGACTTCAATCTCTTGCCCTTCCGTTAACCAAGAGTGGTTAGTTAACTTCATAGTATCAGGGAGAGCAATCTTAATGGGCAAGAGAACGAAGTCTCCACTCCCCAGTTGAACCAAGGTGAGCTGGAACTTTCCACGAAGGCAGTAGGTATCAGGCATGCTAAAATACCCCCGTCCTCATACGGGTATTTGATGAGAAACCAACACGTACTGAGCATCTACTGTGAAGCAAGAGCTGTGACGGGGATTCTGTTTAAGTTCTCTCTCCTGAGCCTGACACGCACCAGGGGAGGGAGGGGACTATTGTCTTTGCTTTTCAAAGGGAGGTGACGGAGTTCAAGGAACTCACCCAAGGTCCCACATCCCACAAGTGCTGGCTCCCAGCCCAGGTCTGTTGACCTCAGAGTGTGAGTTCCAACAGGGGTGAGGTGTCCAGGCCCAGGACAGCAGAAGTGCCGTGCCAGGGTTGCCATGCCTCCCACCTGCTTGGTGGTGGCACTTCTACTGGCCTTCCATCTTACCATCCTCCAGTTGACCAACAGGGAAGGGGGCTGCTCTCAGTTACCACTGGATGTCGACTGGGTCTCAGCAACAGGGGGGCCTTTTATCTCTAAGAGTGGAATAAAGAACATGGTTTCCAGCTAAAGGCTTTGCAGACAAGGGCCCAGCAAATGGAGTTTCCTTTGGTTTGTGGTCCTTCTGCATGCCCCCGAGATGATAACCAGGGCCAGATTCAGGAAGAGGAGGCAAGCAGAACAGCCAACCCTCCTGACCTTCTGAACAGCTAAAGCCCTTTGACTTTCGTGACCAGAGAACTAGAGCCGCCTCCTGCCCTCACTCTGACCAGTCCATCAGCGCCCCACCGTGGCCTGGCCCCGCTTCTTCTAATCGCCCCAACGAGGCACAGGCACCCATGTGTGAGACAATGGGCCACAGTCTCAACCCTCAGGCAAGGCGCTGCCAGGAAGGGCGATGAGTGGGTGCTCAGAGACCTTCAGCCTTGAGGAGCAGACAGACAGATGGACTCTGTTGAAGGCAGCCCCAGAGTCTCTCGCATGGCCAGGTGAGGGGCGAAGAGCTGGAATAAGAAAAATAAGTCCAATGGAAACAGCACGCTGCTGTTAGGGGTCTAAGTGTTAGGTGAAGACCTGTGAGTGAATGATGAACGAACGGACCGCTGTCCTGGATCACTCACGTGTCTTGAACCCCGACGTGCCAGACCGTCAGGGTACAAAGAAGAAACCACCATTCCTGCCCTTGAGACACGTGCCCACAAGGGCGGCAGCCACACCGCCATTACTGATACTGTGGGGAACCACATGAGAAGAGAAAGTGCGCTTGGATTTGGCTGCAAAAATATTTTAAAGCAATGCTAATTAATTATAATCACTGACGTGAACTGTTTGCCATTCATGCCTAATTACCGTGCAGCAAAATGATGGTGTTTACCATTAAAACGCATCACGCTGTCACTCTGGGGCGAGTTTTCTTTGGTGGCAACAGAATTTCCAGTGAATGGGCAAACGTGTAGATGCTTTTATTCACGGTCATCTGCTAACAAAACCTCCAGGCTTTGGAGGGAGTCCCGATCTTATAAATAATAATGCACATAAGATTTAAATTAACACGGTCCTGAGCACTCACTGTGTGTGACGTCCTCTGCTAAGTGCATATGCAGCCATCTCCTTTAAGGCTCCTCATCCTGTGAAGTACGTTCTACCAAACAGCAGCATTTTATGGAGAAATTAACTTGCCCGAGGTCGCACAGCTGGGAAGTAATGGGGCCAAGAACTGGCAGCCAGCATAAAAAGAAACGGAATTGGGTTATTTGTTACCAGGCACGCAGGGCATGAAAAATCCTTGCTGGCCACCTAGACCAACCTTCAGTGTGTGCAGACGTCCTTGCTATCTGGCCCTAACAGACGGTCCTCACTTCATCACAGCCTCCCCAGATGCTGCATGAGTGGATGGAAGCTCCAAAAACATCTAGCCGGGCAGGGCAGCAGCAGCGGGGGCCACTGGACGATCAGTGCAAAGATCGCCTTTTACAAAAACGCCTTTCCAAGAGTCTGCCAACACACGATCAGCGTCCCTTCCTCTTATTAGAAGGACACGACTACGGAGGTCAATCTCTTAGACACAAAAAAGCAAAAAGCTTCCAGAATCAGGGCCAGCCTCTTTCCCCAGTGATCTTAGAGCAATGCTGTGTATTTGGTGGCTGAGTAGAATAAGGCTGAAATTCACACAGGGCTAACTCGGAACGGCCCAGGTACCACTAGACGGTCCTATCCACCTGCAGCCAGGTCTGCCGGGGTCTGCCCTGGCTAGACTGAGGACACTTCTCAGATCCAGGAAGGACTGCTCCCCACTTTAGGAACAGCCGAGTATGCTAGGAGAGGTCTACATGACCCCACAGACAAGGGCTCTGGCTAAGTCGCTGTGTGTGGGTTGGGAGATTTCTTTTCTGGACACTCTGAATCTCCAATGCCCAGCCCTGCATCCGGCCCACAGAATGCATCACGACTGACTCACAAATATACACTAAGTGGCAAACAACATGTTCTTACCCAGGAGAATGGAGGGCACTCAAAATCATAGCAGAAGAACTCAAGTCACTGGGGCTATTTACCTTAGAAAACAGGTGATGTGACGGAGGTGGGAGACAAAGGGGAACTCATAATTGTGCTTACAGAGTTAAGCTTCATGATAAAGCAGCCAAAACATGGTTTGAGACCCAGCTTTTTGCTACTGAATTAATTTTTGTACGCCCCCAGAAGAGTTATTCTAAATATGGAAACAGGTAATCAGTGGTTCCCCACCCTAGCTGCATACTGAGACTTTTAAAAATAGATGCCCAGGCCTCACCCGGTCCTACCACTTAATCCCCAGAGACAAGTCCATGAGTTTGTATTTCTTAAAAGTTCTTTAGGTAATTCTGGTCCACAGCCAAATTTGAGATCCACCGTCATATATATAGCAAACCACTGAGATATATATATATATACATATATATATATATATATATATATATATATATACACACATACATACATACAATGTATTACCTATATATATACATACTTATATATGTAAATATGGCTATATTTATAGCTATATCTATACATATCAGAACACTGTTCATAATACATTAAATACAGAGTTTTTCCACTGCAAACCTCAGAAAGCCAAAATAAGGAACTATGTGCTCGTCAAAAGAGGGAAGCAGGGTTTTTCCTGGAAAGTTCTTCCTTAAACCATTAAAAGGAGTCAAAAATGGAAGCGAATGCCGTGGGAGCTTGAAAGAGACACCTAACAAACCAAACGCGGGAACACTGTGAGTGCTGCAGAAGAGATTCCCATATGGATTGGATGAACAGGGTGGACTAAGTAACTTTTCACTTTAATGTAGTGACAATGACACCGTAACATTTATTGACCCCCACTTCCCACCTGGCACCTTACCTAGGCTGCCTTGTTTAATCCTCAGAGCCATTCGATGCAGAAGGTGGTTCTACACCTTTCACCCATCAGCTGGAGAGAAGTTGGGTCCCCATCACACCTTCTACCCCAGCCAGGCTGCTTTCCTCACATCCGAAGAGGTCCCTACACACCTTCTCGCCTTTGCTCATAGTAGTCTCGCCCCGGAGAAATTCGGAGTTTCTCTCAATCAGAATCTTGCAATCACGGTACCTTTCCTGGATCCCCAGCTCAGCCCCAGTTCAGCTGTGGAAGCAGAGATTTTAGAATTCAGGAGCCCTGGGCCCTGAGGGCATCTGGCACTGCTTGCTTTCGGCTTGGATGAAAGGAGTCGGCTTCCTCTTAACCCCTTCCCCAAACACTCCTCCACCAGGCCCTACTTAACTAAACCTTCACTCTGTTGAAATAAAGGTTCTGTGGACTCTGAACCTTTATCTGCAAAGGTTTTTTTAATCAAATGTAGGCGTAAAAACTAAGGAGATGAGGAAGGTGGTGTGCGCCCAGGGCGGTGCGCTGCATGCCAGGCCTGGCTTTCTGCCCCCTCACGGCACTTTTGGCCATCCTGAAGCCCCTTCTGCTCTGTCTGTAGCTCCCATGAAGGTGGAGACCCTGTCACAGCACGGTCCCCTCCGCGCCTGGTACACTGAAAGCACTCCACAACCATTTATCGAATAAAAGAGATAAATTAAAATGGGCAAAGGATGAAAAAACCTTGTGATTGATTGGACGAAAGTCACAAAATGGACCCTGGGCTCTACTGAGTGTGGGGCACCGTACCAGGGCCTTGGGGACACACACAAAAGCAGAGGTCTGTAGTCCCCACTGAGCTGGAAGGAAAAGATAAAACAGGTAACAAGCTGAATCTTTATCTTAAAAGAGCAATGCAAAATTTAAATAACAATAGTAATGCATTCACAAGGCAGGACGGAATTGCCAGATGTATTATAAGAAGGAAATAAAGTCACCATTTGTCTTCAGTTATATCCTTTCTAGGACAAAACGGGTCGAAGCTAGGAACAATGATCAAAAATCCACTAAAAAAATCACAACTGCTCCCTCTTGCATCTCCCTCCCTCCCACCCTCCCTATCCCACCCCTCTAGGTGATCACAAAGCACCGAGCTGATGTATATGTATAGCTGATTCACTTTGTTATAAAGCAGAAATAACACACCACCGTAAAGCAATTATGCTCCAATAAAGATGTTTAAAAAATAAATAAATAAAATAAAATGAAAAAAAAAAATCACAACTGAACATTCCCACTTGAAAACATTTTATCTGCCGCCATTTTTGTTTCAAGATGATGGCCTGAAACACACACTCAACTCTGGGTGGATCCTGAAACCCTCCCGATAATTCACGACTTCAAGGGTCAGCAGCGTAAAGCATTTAAAAGTCACAGGGAAACAGACGCCTCACTCTTCGATATACTTTTTTCGATGTTTCAAATGACAAATTTCAGAGAAATGTAAATTTTAGGAAAACTTGGGTACAAAATTTGGAGCACCAAAGCTCAGAATCGCACTTTTACCACCAGTCACTGGTAGAAAGGTAAATCAGTACCACCTCCCTGGCGGACAGTTTGACACCAAACAGCAAACCGTACACTGTATTATTATCTGCTTATTGTCAATTCCTAGAAGTGGAACTGCTGGGTCAAATGTATAGCACAAGCAGGAGAGAAATGCATTCACAAGGGCAGTCCTGACAGCACTGGTTATGAGACCAAATAATGATAACGATACAGAAAACAACCTAAACGTTCCTAACTAAGGGTTTGAGTAAGTCAGTCACAGTACGTGGGTATCACAGAAACAATACAAGCGTCCAGTATGGTGATACAGAGTACACCGACACGGAAAGATGTCTCCGACATATCACTGGACAGAACAAGCAGTCTGGCAAGCAACACAGAGGATCCCATTTCTCTAAACGTGTACACAACCATTTATATAAACATACGTATGTTTACGTACGTGCAGACTGATCTGGAAAGCCACACCAAAACGTCACTATGGGTTATCTCGGGGCAATGAAATACGAGGGGAAACGGTTTTTAGTTCTTTGCTTACTTCTGTATTTAATTTTTTCCAGTACGCCTTTTGTTTTTAAACAAAATCATAACAGTGTTAAAAAAGAAGCTTCCTTCACGTACAGATCACCCAGTGCAGTGCGAAGTGTTGCACTTGCCTCATTCCTGATCCCAGCGGCTGATTTCCAGCTCTCGTTTTGGCACATTCCGGGACACCTCCTCGTGACCCAACCACAACCACGGCCCTCCCCTCTTCGGGAAGCTGAGCGGGATTGAAAGTGAGGGTAACGCAACTCTGCCGCCTGGGAAGAGATGCTCGCAGGAGCCAACCGGGATTTTCAAACCACTGCAAGTGCTTCCCGAATCCCTCGGGGCCGGATCTTGCAGGATGACTAACCCTGCCCCAGGAAGGAAAAGGGGCCTGAAGATCAAGAGTTGGGCCTCATCAAATCGCAAAGATCAGGGGTCAGTTCCCAGGCACAGCCTCCGACGTGGCCCAGAAGCTCTGCTGGGCCCGGCCCCGCAGGCAAGGGAGGCAGCCGTCTCCCACTGTGCCCCACGGAGGCACTTCCAAGCACGTGGCAGGTGTAGCCCTTAAAACACAACACAGAAGCCCCCGCCTCCGGAGACCACAGGACACGCAAACCCCACAGCTCCAAGCCTCACGCCACATGCACCCTGGGAGGCTAGGAGGCAGCTCTTCCTCCAACTTCTGGAGCTAGGAGAATGCTTTCAAGGGAAGGACAGAGGGTGGGAGAGGGGGGAACCCGTCAGTCAAGCCCCAAGATGCACGGAACTACCGTCCCTCAGCTAGGAAACAAATGCTCAGAGAAGCTAAGAGACTAATCCAAGAGCACAGAGCCACTGGGTAGAACTTCAAAGGTACGTCTGTTTTTGATCTTCACCCCCCAAGGCAACCTGGCAGGATGGAGAGACAGCATTCCTCTCTTCCTGAATCATTCAGTCCTTCGTTCTTTGGTTTGAAGAGTTTTAACAGAAGACGGCTACCATACATGGCTCTTTCTTTCCACGTAAAAAACGAGCTCTGAGAACACCCCAGATAGTTCAGGGTTCACGCCGCCCCAAAGGATCTGTGAGAAGAACTGGCCCTCGACACAACCAGCTGGAACATCACAGCGTGAACTTCATACATACTTGTCCTCTTGGTTTATTCATCAGAAATAATTATCTGTGCTTGCTTTCGCAAGAGCACATATTTTATAGGGTACATTAAAATTTAATGGATTTTTAATAATATCGTAACCACCACAAGAGAAAAAAGTGGAAAAAGCCACACCACGTGTTTTTGCCGCGTTTGGGTGGTTTGGCTCTAGCGCTGCAAAGAAAGAACTGATTTGGCGTGGAGCGGCAGGCAGGAGAGGATGAAGGGCCCTGAGGAGAGCACGAGAGGATGGAGGCATGAAAAGTTATACAGCTGACCACTGGCATGGGAGGCCTGTGCCGAGGGCAGGAAATTGAGGAAGACAAGATGCCAAGTTAACAGACTACCCTCCACGGTCAATTCTGCTTGATTTGACCTGACTCTGGGCCACGTGGGATCTAGTTCAGACCCAGAAGGAAGCAACGGTCATGCATAAAACAGACACTTCAATCGTGTCCCAGCCAACAGAATACAATTCTAGGTCCAGAACAGATTCAAACTGTCATTTAGCCCGACTTTATAGAAGGGAGAGCCGAAACCCAGAGAAGATAGATAAATGCTGCCCAAGATCACAAAAGGGGCACTTCCCTGGTGGCACAGTGGTTAAGAATCCGGCTGCCAATGCAGGGGACGTGGCTTCGAGCCCTGGCCTGGGAAGATCCCACATGCCGCGGAGCAACTAAGCCCGTGCGCCACAACTACTGAGCCTGCGCTCTAGAGCCCGTGAGCCACAACTACTGAGCCTGTGCTCTAGAGCCTGTGAGCAAAAACTACTGAGCCCACGTGCCACAACTACTGAAGCCCGCGCACCTAGAGCCCGTGCTCTGAAACAAGAAAAGCCACTGCAATGAGAAGCCTGCGCACCGCAACGAAGAGTAGCCCCCACTCGCCGCAACTAGAGCGCACAGCAACGAAGACCGAATGCAGCCAAAAATAAAATTAAAAAAAAAAACAAAACATTTATTTAAAGAAAACAAAAAAAGACCACAAAAGGAACTAGCAGGTAAGTCTTCAAATTTCTGCTGGGGATTTTTCTATGACCTCTGTATGGCCCAAGTTAAAAGCATATACTTAAAAGCTAACTCTGACGGCAAAGATCATGCCAAGTCTGGATTTCAAGTTTCACATTTTTAGCCATTTCTGAGAACTGTTATTTTTCATGAGTCCCCCCAATGGTTTTTAAATTTGACTTGCAACACCAAAAAACTACTCTATTTTAACTTTCAGGGAAAAATGTTTTCTCTCTCCCTACTGGACTCAAACCCGCACATGTGAGGAACTCTTTACAGAACAGCATCCTGTCCCGAGGACAGGATGAGCTGCTTCCCTTTGTGCTCGCGGAAAAGCTCCTACACGAGTGCCCGGTGCCGCGGTCCAGGGCTCCTGATGTGTCACCAGCACAGACACCGACATCTAATTCTGACCGAGGAAAGAAACATGTGGTATCCGGCCACCAATGATACATCCACTGCCAGGCTGACTCACCCATTCGTGAGCCTGCTGCCAAAAATAACACCTTGCCAAATTTGCGTTTCCTAATCATTGACAGAGAAACGTCCAAATTAAAATGAAAAAGCCTTAGATGTCAAGTGAGGATGGTGATTTATCCTGTCCTTATTTACATAATGCACCATGTCTCGGATAGGCACATTTTTCCATGACATCAATTCAGGCAGCAAGTGGGCTTAACGATGACAATGAAGACTCCAGAACGAGCGTGGGATTGGAGTTCGCTGGCCCTCGACTAAGAGCTTCCTCTATCCCTGGGCAGCTCGGGCTACTACGCGTGTACCTTCATGCCCCGGGGCCTCATCTTCCTCATCTATGACAAGGGATGTAAGAACAGGCACCTGGCACGGGCACTATATGAAGAATTATATTTTTAAAATTATAGAAAATGAAGTATACTAAAAAATTATGTAAAATAGAAGCCATCAGCGCAGTGCCTGGTACACAGCAAAGACCCAATTAATGACAGTTGCTATTAAAAATACTCAGCATCTACTATCACTAAACAGGATTTGAATGGGTTGATAGTTCCTTCCAACTTTCCTATCTCGAACTATAATAGAAAAACTAGTAAACCACTGTGTAATATTAAAGCCTCAAATATCGAACGTTGCGGCAGTAACTCCTGCCGGGCCTCCAGATGCCACTTTGCCGACTTGTGATTTTGATTTATTTTGCTTTATTTATTTACTTTGGTAGCAGAAGAATGCATTGGGGAAGAGGGAGAGAGGGAAAGAAGGAGAGAGGAAGGCCAACGACAGTCCAGAAGGTTCTACATGTCCAGGCCTGCCTCTCACTGCTACCTCCAGGGAAAACCCCTCTTCCCATCCTCTCCCTTCTTGCACCGGCACCAAGCCGCCCCCGTGACACCGTGCACTCCCCCCATGTGCACAGGAGCCATTAACTGTCTACAGCTGGAGATAGCAAGTCAACGCAATCACGTGACCTTGCGGTGCCCACAGGCGCTTCAACTGAGGGTGAGAAGGACGGCCACGGGGCCATTAAGTGAGGACATTAAAAGCATCGATGTAGCTAAAACACATTAACCTGTAGAGGAAGCGAGGCTACAAGCTGCAGCTCCAGCGACATCATAAAATGAGGCCTCCGTAATGGAACCAATATTACAGCCATTGATACAAATTATACCTCAGAACAGGGGAGAAGGGGGTGGGATGTAAAAATGGAACAAGTTCAAACTTCTTTTATTGTAATAGTCTCCAGTTGAGCATAATCACCAAAGCTATAGTGCGATACGATTGCCAAAACTAGACAAACATCTGTGAGACGGATTCATCTCAGAGGGAAGGCCAACAGCTTGTTATCATTAAAGCAGCGATGCTCTCTCTGCGCCTGAACTGCAGGCTGCCTTGTTACTGCATTTGCAGAGGCAATTGTACCAGATGTTGGCAACCATCTTCAGATAGATGAGAGGCACCTGCCGCGGAGGAAACTTAGCTCCTCATCGGCCTCCCTGAGCAGGGGGCAGGGAGGAAGGGGCAAGAAGGAGTGACCCTTCCAGACACCACTGGTGAGGCACTGGTGACCAAAAGTGACCGAGAGGGTCGGTTAAGCCTGCCCGCACACCTGCTCCAACTCGGCTCCTGGTGCCAAAGACCGGAGAAGCGTCCACAAGGTGCTGGAGGGAAGAGGCAGAAAGGCAGGAGGCATCTAATTCAGGCGGGAGAAGTACAGAGCTCTGCACGACCAACTCCCTCCCCAGGTTGCTCTTGGTAACGGTCTCCCAGACTCTTGAAGAGATCCTAAATTTGAAACGTGGCTATGGACATTAATCATCATTAAATGGCAAACAGGCAATTTTCAAACCATGTCATGCTGACTCAGATGGAGACAAAGGCTCTGAAAGCAGGGAGAACAGGGACAACAGAGATAAATACCACCCATGCCACCATGGACAAATAAAAGTCATGAGCGTCCGTAATTCATTTTTCAGGGCGCCCGGCACATCGGCCGCTAGTTAGCAGGCGGAAATGATTCACTCCAAAGTCGGCGGGGCCCACCCAGGTCCACCTTGCTGCAGTGGGGTGGGGGGGGCCTAGCAGAAAGACACCCATAAAATGCAACCACAGACCCCGGGTGCAACCTGACTCCTTTTCAGCCAAGGGGGGTCACCAAGAGCCACCCAAGGACTCAGCAGGTGGGCTCAACCCTGGAGGGCTGATGTCCTGCTGGTGAGGGGAAGTCAAATCGTGGTTGCTGTTGTTAAAACGTTCTCAGCTGGCCCCAGGGATGGTTTCTGAACACGCGGTGATTCCCCTTCTTCTTGGGATTATCAGAGTTGAGCCAGGACACCTCATACTCCACTCATTCTTACCATGGTTGCTGAGACAAGAACACAAGTCACTGAAAACTGTCTCCAAAAGAGGCAGTAGCTGGGGCCTGGGGGTGGAAACAGGCCCAGCCAGGACCCGGGGGTCCTGGGGGAAATGACCAGGGTCACAGTGTTATTCTTGACCTTCAGTTTTCTCATCTGGGAAAGGTCTCCAGAGTCTTCTTTGGAGGTCTACATAGCTGGGAGCCCTAGACTGTCCTAGCCACAGCTAAAGAAATTAAGTGGCTTGGTCCAGATAGTTGAAAAATTTAATACACATGTTAAATTCTGTTTTGTACATTGACCAGTAGCCCAATTTGGGCGTACTCTAATATTTAGCCACAAAACAAAACATCTCTTTAGCCTGTAATTAAGGTTGTGTCATATCCTTAACCAATAAGAACTTCTACGCTCTGTTAAAAAAAAAAAAGCAACCCATACCTCAAAGTTCCTAGGGCAGAAATGACAAATTTTCAGAAAAACACTTACTAGAGAATACAGAAATCAAGGCATCCATTTAATTTCACACTCTACCTGCCTCGGACTAATTTGTGTAAATTACATTTCATACTAAGAACCTCAGCCCACGTGACCACAATGGAGAAGTAAGCAGCTGGCATTAAACTGAGTTTTTCAGGTATAAGTATATAGCTCTTTCTAGTGTGAGAATGTTTAGCTGAAAGTTCAACGCAGGTTTTATATAAAAATTTCCAAGTGTTAATTTCCACATTTTCATCAACATGTCCATGTCACCGGGTGTTTTTACAGACCTGAGGAGTGCAAATTAATCCACATGGATCAGGTTTTTTTCTTTTAGAAAAAATGATTATAAGCAAAGTCTCAGCTCGTGGGTGTGAGTTTGCAGGGTAGAGGACGGCTGTAGGAAGCCGCACACAAGTTTTCATCTGGGCCTTCCACGTTTAGGCACGTGGCGGAGCAGAAGCCATCAGCTAGCATTCCCACGCACGCCGCCGGGGAGGAACCCTCTAGTGCTGGCTGCTACGGCCACACAGAGCACCCAACACGAAGCAGCAGCACCGGGTCGCCCAAGAAGAAGCAAGACCCCAGGGTCCTCGCCTGTCCACCCTAACATTGCTTGTGGGCTCTACTCTCTCTAGCTGGCCTTGTAGTTGCAGCTACTTACTTTGAAGGAGTTTTCCAAATGGATTGGAGGGGCAGCGTGAGACCACAGGAAGTACCTTTCTGATGCATGTCTCCATTAAAAGGGCAGGTATTCTTCCAAGCAAGTATACGTATGCCCCCCCCCCAAAGCAGTTTATGAAGGGCCCTAAAAATATCCACGATTCTAGGAAATCACTGCTTTCTTTGAGACTCCAGTTGGGGACTAGAAATGTCTACAGCAACTTGCGCCAAATCTTGCCCGCTGCCTGTCTTTTTTTTTTAAAATAAATTTATTTATTTACTTATGTCTGTGTTGGGTCTTCATTGCTGCGCGCGGGCTTCCTCTAGTTGCGGCGAGCGGGGGCTACTCTTCATTGCCGTGCACGGGCTTCTCATTATGGTGCTTTTCTTGTTGTGGAGCGCGGGCTCTAGGCACGCGGGCTTCAGTAGTTGCGGCGCACAGGCTCAGTAATTGCGGCTCGCGGGCTTAGTTGCTCCATGGCATGTGGGATCTTCCTGGACCAGGGCTTGAGCCTGTGTCTCCTGCATTGGCAGGTGGACTCTTAACCACTGTGCCACCAGGGAAGTCCCCCGCTGCCTGTTTTTGTAAATAAAGTTTTACTGGAACACATTCATGCTCACTCATTTATGTATTTCCACGGCTGCTTTTCTGCTCCAATGGCAGAGAGCCTGGCCCACAGAGTCCTGCTACCTGGCCCTTTACAGTCAGTGTGTCAAGCCCTGCTCTACATGAGCATGGAGCTAGGAATGAAAATATGGATAAGAAAGTGTGACTCTATGATTCCTAGAAACTGGGAGGACTCAACACATCTGAAAATAAATGGTATTTTTTATTGTTGCCTTTAAAAAAAAAAAGGTATCTAGAATTAACACATTTGATCTGGAACATTCTATATAAACGTACACTCCAGCGATTACAAGTCATGGGTTTTGCAGAAAACCGCTAACTTCAACTATCATTTTGTTCTAGGTGCACCTGAGGGAGTCATCTTTGTCCATTTTCTTGGGCTGCCAAATCTATCCACTGGCAGGGCCCAGGGTAAACGCATCTGGGAAGCAATAAAGAGAAGGGATATAACTGAGACACCCTAACTAATGTTCTGGGAGGTTCTCCAGCGCTGGAAAGATACTGTTCACTGTCCCAGCATCGGTCCAATCAACAAACTGGGCTTGTAGTTTCTGGTGGGGCTGAAGGGTAAGATCTCAGAGGGGAACTTTAAACTTGGCAAGAAGGGGAGAGTCTTTGGCGAAGGCAAGGTGAATCCAACTTGAACTTCGCCTCCTTCCCTGCCCTCCGGCTGATGAAGAGTCAGATTCACTGTTTCGAGACCTATTGAAGTGAACATTCTCCTTTGGTTCTTTCCAGAGTGGGCACAGGCAGGGCTGCTGTCCTCAGGAGTGTGTGGACAAGACACACAGTGGGCTGCCTCCCACCCTCCATGCGAACTCTGATGGAACCCAGAATAAATGTCTGTCAAGCACCTCTTCCAGGTCAGCACTCAGGTTGGTGCTGAGGCAAATGAAGATATGACCCACCTTCAGAGGCTGCCCTGGGCAAGAGGCAAGATGGTAGATGTAAACCATGGGAGGCACAAGAGCCCAACAGCGGCCACTACATCCCCACCCATCAGTGAGGGTCAGCAGGCTCCTGGCCTCTAGTCACTGCACTGCAGTTTTGTTTACAGGTGTCTCTACTCCTTGACCTTTGTGGGCAGGGACTCTGATCTCTGACCCCAACATGGTGCCCTATACCTAGGAGGCACACAAAAATCAGGTTACGGAATGAACGGAGGGTTGGACAAGCACAACCACCTCAGGGCCTTTGAACAGCTGATGAAGACCTCCTTCCTCTGCCTCCATCTGGCCCCATGGTCCCAGCCGGCCGGGGTCCTGACTGGCCCTGCATCCTCAAGAGCTCCTGAGTGTTATTCTGCAGCCCTCCAGGAACCAACCCCCACCACCGCACTAACCTGCAGGTGTCCCTGAGCACAGGACTACGAGGTAGACCAGCTACATGGAACAGGCTGAGACAAATCAGCGTGAAGCACCCCCAAAAAGGCAACCAAAAGCTGAGAAGCCCTTTGAGGGAGTGGCATTGAATTAAATACAACCAGACATGGGCTTCCCTGGTGGCGCGGTGGTTGAGAGTCCGCCTGCCGATGCAGGGGACGCGGGTTCGTGCCCCGGTCTGGGAAGATCTCACATGCCGCGGAGCGGCTGGGCCCGTGAGCCATGGCCACTGAGCCTGCACGTCCCGAGCCTGTGCTCCGCAACGGGAGCGGCCACAACGGTGAGAGGCCCGCGTACCGCAAAAAAAATACAACCAGACATGCCGTTGTCAAAAAAGGGGCTACAAATAGACAGTTCTAGAAAAATCCTAGTCCATGAGAAGGCAGAAATTCCTATCAGAACAGGCTTTTTGAAATAACTTGCAAGTGAATTACAGCAGCTACTTCCTACGGGATGGGAAATTATTTTAGGCGGCTTTCCAGTCCCACATGCTCCTTTAATCTAAGTCACATGCAAGAAATATTTATTGAGGGTGGAAGTCTCCCCATAGGTGTGTTTTAAGTGCAGGCTGCCCTGGAGCACTCTATAAAGCTGCCTAAAAGAACATTTTTAATGCACTGACTCGTTTGCTTTAACCTGATTTCTCACTGCAAACAAATAAACCCCGTACAAGTAGCCGCTTTCCTTCGCTGACGGCCTCCGCTGCCAGGCATGCGGCAAGTTCTCGGGGACGCCACCATTAGGATGGTGGTTTTCAATAGAAACTTGGCATTTATCATAGCGAGAGCATTATCTTCTCAACAGACGCTGACAATTTGTCCTATTCCTCCCTTGAGAGAATCCAGTAAGATCACGTTTGCTTCCCCTGCATGCTGTCTCTCCGACTACAACATTTCTTTGCCTGGAAAGAAAATATTGTGACTCCTTGCCATGTTCACTTCATTAGCATAAGAGGAAAAAAAGCCAAATCCTCCCATTGGTCTCCCCCCACAGTAGCTCCAGCTGGGTTAAATCTAGCAGGATCTCAGATGCAGGACTTCTGTGGCTCGGGATTTGTCATAGAGCTGTTACAGAGGGACGGGGCAGAGGCTGGGAGAGGCCAAGAAACTAGCCCTTTTAACAAATGAAAGACATCCATTTGACACACAGGGGGTGTGTCGTGCAGACTATGGTGGGGAGTTTACAGGATTGGGGGGGGCGGTGAACCTGGCGAAGTCAGCAGTTTGGGACTTCGGACGCAGGAGGGGCAGGGGGTGTGAAAAACAAGAGAGAGAGAGAGAGAGAGAGAGAGAGAGAGAGAGAATATGAATGTGGGGAGGGGAGATTCTCATGGAGCAGACATCGGCAAACTTGTCTCTTAATTCTTACACTGCTTCTCCCCACCCTCACCATAAATGACTTTGTATTCTCACTTAAGAGACAAGAAATGAGTCTCAGGACAGTGAAATCACCAGCCTCAGGGCACAGAGCACTAATAGCAAATAAGTGATGGCATCTGGATTCAGACTCAGGTCTACCTGATCCCAAAGTCCAGAATCGTTCAGTTCCATCGCACGCAGCCCTGACAAGTCCCAGGAGCCCGGCAGTAAACGCCAGCGGCATCCCTCTGTTCTTTCGAGAGGGAAACAGCGTCCCCACAAGTGAGTCCTCTCTGTCCACAGCCAGATTTCCCAGCATCAGAGATGTCCGTGCTTTGGCTTAATGTTGTTGAACCCGTTCTCACCCCCCCGCCTGGCTGATCACAGAAAGGCAAGTCCGGGGAGAAGCTGCCGAGAGCCCACCTGCTACCTCCACCCCAGGGAGAGCCAAGCATCCACGGGGCCGCAATCAATCAATGCTCCTGCCGGCTTCTGAAAACCACAGACCCTACTGGATACCTGCCACTCAGCAGGCCCATTGTTTTTCTTAGACCAAAGACAGAAAGAGGAGCAGGGGAAGATGTAACCTGAGATGCATGAGAGCCCACTTCACCTTCCTCCGATCCGTCCCTTCTCTGGGGCAGCTGCGCATCCACCCTCGACACCAAGACCTGCCTGAGAATCTACCGGCTCCGGAAAAGGCCTTGCTGATCAGCTCCACCTGCCCAGATAGCCTCTCAGTTCTAACAGGCTTTCACTCCATGGTGGAAATAGCTCATTTATCCCAGGCTTCAGGGGAAAGATAGGATCCACATAAGAAAATGCTCCCGATGACTGAATATATTCTCTTAAAGCCCCATTTTATAAAAGAAAAATCATAGTTTTACCATTTGAAACACCTCCGATGTCTGGCATAGCCCTGCCCTCCGATACAGAGGCCCACTCATCCCACCACTATTTACTGAGTACCAACTACGGCCCAGCCCCTGGGCCCACGCTGGTGCTGCACACGGTTAGGAAACAGACCCAGCCCCACCTCAGCGGAATCTACAGTCTCCTCCGGGCAAAGAGGTTACATGTAAACTTGATTATTTTTTCTGATAAACCAAGATCCCCTCTTTTGTTCTCCTTTACGGAGTCTTCCAGCTCCTGGTTTGTTTTCTTTATGAGACAATCTGTAGTTACTTTACGTTTACTGTTTACTCGTTTGCTCTTCGCGGGTGCTCTCCGACCTCATCCGAAAACATCTACAAGTAAGCAGGGACCTTGTCTGTTTTGTTCGTGCTGCGCCCCTGGCTCCTAGCTCAGGGCCTGGCATTCAGAAGACCGGATGAATGAATCAATGGACAATGAACGACGTGCGAGGCTGCAGACGAGATGCCTTCTGGACCTAACGAGGAAGGATAAGGATGGCTGTTTCCCTGCACCAAATGGTCCTACAATGTGGTACTTTGTTGTGGTTGTTGTTGGTGCGGTACGCGGGCCTCTCACCGCTGTGGCCTCTCCCGTTGCGGAGCACAGGCTCCGGACGCGCAGGCTCAGCGGCCATGGCTCACGGGCCCAGCCGCTCCGCGGCATGTGGGATCTTCCCGGACCGGGGCACGAACCCGTGTCCCCTGCATCGGCAGGCGGACTCTCAACCACTGCGCCACCAGGGAAGCCCCAATGTGGTACTTCTTAAGACTGCAATCTTTTTGTTTTTATAGGTTTCTCTCCCTCCTCTTTACATTGAATTTATTAACAACATCTTCCCACCCCTTAATGTTTGCAATAAATTCGAAAACCAGAAGACCAAGCTCATTAGACTCAGGAAAGAAAACTCAAATGAGGATGTGGAAAGCTCTCTCAAGAGGCTAAATAAGCTCAATAAACAGGTTAGTAGATCAATATATATAAATATATTTTAATAAACACCGGTTAAGTGATACTGGGACAATTTCCAGACCGTATCCTCTCTTCTGCCTCCCGCTCCCCAAAACAAAACAGTTTATGTATTCAAGCAAGTTTAAAGAGCTCATCAGCAGGGTCCAACCGAAAGAATTCTCTTTTGGCCCGTATCCGTTCAGTGTTTTCCATCAGAGCCAGAGCAGCCTGAAGTCAGTTCCACAAACTCGAGGCATCAGGGTAGCTGGAATGAACTCAAGATACGTGCCACTGAAAACTAAATGAAACTCAATCTTCATGTGCAGGTGAAGAGGACCCAGGAAAGACTTTCAATTTGTGTTATCCCCGAGGTGGGAGGAAGAACTGAGTGGTAAGCCCACCCAAAAGACAGATGGGAGAGATGGAAAAGACAGAGAGGAGAGAGAGAGAGAGAGAGAGAGACAGAGAGACAGAGAGAGAAGAGGATGGGAGCGGCAACACCAGAGGCGGAACCTGTCTTAGGATGAAAATAACAGCAGCTCATGTTTCTACCGCTTATTAAGCACTTAGTTTCTAGCAGGATGCTAAGAACTATATATGCCTTAGTTCATTTACTTGTCTCGACAGTCCTATGCAGTATCATCCCCATTCTACAGATAAGGCAACTCAGGAAGAAAGAAGTTAAATGACCTGCCCACGGTTACGGAGCTAATAAACAGATGAGCTGGATTTGACACCGGACAGTCTGAGTATAAAAAAATCGATGTCCTTATTACCAGGCAATATGCTAAACCAGGGGGTCGGCAAACTCTGGGCAAGAGCGCAATCCTGCAGCCTTCTGTTTTTTTGTAAATAAAGTTTTATTGGAACACGGCCACAACCACTCATTTTCATACTGTCTATGACTGCTGTCATTCCTGCTACAATGGCAGAGTTGAGTGGTTGTGAGAGACCATCTGGGCCACAAAACTGAAAACAGTTATTATCTGGCCCTTTACAGAAAAAGTATGCCAACCCCTATGCTGAGCCGTAGTGATTCTCAGCATTTCTACCCAAGTACTCCTAGTGATCAAGTAAATCCTGGGACAGCCCAGAATGACGGGGTACAGAGCCTAATGCAGCAAGGAGCCTATCCTGAAATGTCTCCAAATCTCAAGGTTTTTCAAAAACAATTATGCAAATTTTGCAGTCCATGCCATAATATTTGTTCTAATGTAATATATGTTTTAAACAAACAACCATCAAGTCACAGTCGGCTTCCTGCAAGATATGTCACAGAAATCCGACGGCCCAGCACACTGCTAGGCACAAGCGCTCACACACCTGAGGGAGGTGGCCCAGCCCAGCAGCCCTCGTGGAGCTACAGGCTCAGGCCTTCCGGCCAGGGCTCAGGTCTGCACCTCGGCCCACCGCTGTCTGGCTGTGGCTCCTGCACAAGTCCTTTACGCTCTCCCAGCCTTCCTTTCCTAACTCTCAAATGGGGATAATCCCCCCACCCCACAGGGCCGTTGGGACAATTACAAGTCAAAAGGCACATGAAAGGTTTGGGCAAACAGCGATCTCTGAATCTGAACATATGCCAACTTAGTTGGAATGGAGACCTGCGACATCAATAAATCCTCCTTTTTGCTTCTAAAACACATCTATCAATAAAGGAAATGGGGTGGTCTTTTTATTTTTTTAAATTTTTTTATTGAAGTATAGTTGATTTATAATGTTGTGTTAGTTTCTGGTATACAGCAAAGTGATTCAGTTTTATATCTATGTAAATATATATATTCCTTTTCATATTCTTTTCCATTATGGTTTATTACAAGATATTGGATACAGTTCCCTGTGTTATACAATAGGACCTTGTTGTTTATCCATCCTATATATAATAGTTTGCATCTACTAGTCCAAACTACCAATCCAACCCTCCCCTGCCCCCCCTTCCCCTTGGCAACCACGAGTCTCTTCTCTATGTCTGTGAGTCTGTTTCTGTTTCATAGAGCTCATTTGTGTCATATTTTAGATTCCACATGTAAGTGATACCGTATGGTATTTGTCTTTCTCGTTCTGACTTACTTTGCTTAGTATGAGACTCTAGGTCCATCCATGTAGCTGCAAATGGCATTATTTCATTCTTTTTTATGGCTGAGTAGTATTCCATTGTTTATATACCATATCTTCTTTATCCATTCGTCTGTTGATGGACATTTAGGTTGCTTCCATGTCTTGGCTACTGTAAATAGTGCTGCAATGAACACAAGGGTGCATGTACCTTTTGGAAGTATAGTTTTGTCCGGATATGTGCCCAGGAGTGGGATTGCTGGCTCATATGATGACTCTATTTTGAGGTTGCGGAGCACAGGCTCCGGACGCGCAGGCTCAGCCGCCATGGCTCACGGACCCAGCCGCTCCGCGGCATGTGGGATCTTCCCGGACCGGGGCACGAACCCGTGTCTCCTGCATCGGAAGGCGTACTCTCAACCACTGCGCCACCAGGGAAGCCCCGGGGTGGACTTTTTAAAGGAGAAAAACTTTTTTTGTTTTTTTTTAAAAATCGGAGAATCGGCGAGCTCCCCCACAAACCAGCCCAGCACGGCTCTCTCTGGCGCTAACCCTGCCCTTCTGCCTTTCCCTAAGAACACTGACAATAAGATCAGAAAGACTGCCTCTGGTCATTCCATACGCTCGTTTATATTTCCTGAAGGGAAAAGCACCTTAAATTGTTTTTTTTTTTTTTCAAATAATAACACTCTACAAACAATAAGGAGGCCTGAAAATATTTACGTCTGCTGCCAATTAGAAAGGACAGTTAGCGACCTCAGCTACCAAAAATCTCTAATTTACAGCTGATCTGATTCTGCAAATTACATTTTCTACTACAGACCACCTAAAAACAACTTCCTGTAAACAAACCACTCTGCTGGGTTGTTTTTTTTTTTTAATATAATTAAATCCTTATTTTGCTCTTTAACTACACGAAGCTCACTCTTTTGCTACACGGGGCAGAACTGTTCATTTTCAAAAGATGTAGAAATAATCCCCAAGTGGGAGCCCAAATCGGAGCCCAGAGGAATCCTACACTCCAAGTCAATGATGACCTGCCCTTGCCCAGGACTGTGTGTCTGTCTGTCTGTTCTGCCTTCTGCAGGCCACTTCAGGTAACACTACACTTACTGGCCTGTGCTGGCGCCTGACCCCAGTGGCCGAGTTAAATCAGGAAGGCAGATTGTAAATAGGCATGAAGTAAGTGTTCTGGAACATGCAGGAAGGAATACTTAAATCTGCCTGGAGGTGGTCAAAGGTTTCATGCCTTTTGGAGTTGGAGGCCAAGCATCTCGACTTCTCCCAACTCCCATTTATTTAGGGTGAGCAACTTATTCTCGTTTGCAAGTCCCGAGTTCCTGGAAACCCCTCAGGCCTAGGCAAACCAGGACAGTCGGTCGCCCTGCCTTTATCCAGCCTAGTTCTTCTCCTTACCATCAGGAATCCATCAATAATGTTTCTTGTTTGCCTGCTGTGTGTTACCTTCCATCTGTGCCCACCCCCTATCCCCAACCACTGCACTTTGGAACCAGTAATCATCAACCTTTCACTGTAACGGCCCCTCCACCCAGATTCCTCCATCCTGGAAACGTCCTGGTTACGCCAATGTCCCACGAAGAAGAAAGGACCATCACCCTGGCTGCAGAAGGTATGTGGACTTAGGGCAAATCACATCCCACTCTGCTAGCCACTCAGCTCAAGGAAGACAATACGAGTGGAGAGAAATGGAAATAGCAAATACAAATTCAATCTATCAAATCTCCTATTTATTTTATGCAAAGTTTTCCTGCTGCTTATTAATGCCAGCTTTCCCTCTACCATTTAATCTCTGCTTCCATTTCATTCTTGGAGGCCTGCGATTATTCTAATTCAGCATTCGGATGACTTCATTTCCGCTCAAGTACACCCAGGTCAACTTGGATAGAAAAGAAAGAGGAGGAGAAGAAAAATAATCAGCTAAAAGCTATTAAATATCAACCGTGTGTCTCATGATTGGTTTGAAAGGCAGTGGTGAGGTTAGCAACAGTCAGAAACTCAACCCTTCTGCCTCTTCCTGCATATTAACATTTCTTCTGGGGCTCTCACTCTTATGGCTTCGAATGTAAATAAAGTACCGACTGGCAGCCCCACTTTCGGCTAATTCACAAATACCAAGTCTGAAATATACAGAGCTGGAAAAATTTACAGGGTGGTAACCTGACAAATCCTGCTGCTCTACAGAGAGCCTGATTCTCAGAGGACAAAGGAAGCTGGAAAAAAAAAAAAAAAAAAAAAAAAGAAGAGAAAGAAAGAAAAAAGAAAAGCATACGCGACCCATGTAACGGGGTATCCTATTGATGGCCTGGGGGGATGGGCAGGAATTTCCATATCAATGTTCACGCCATGAAACAATGGAATCCGATTACTATGCCAAGTCTAAATGAACTGAGCTTTCTCCTCCATAAGAACCACTCCTTGCACCCACTGGCACAAGCCTGAACCGTGATTTCTCAGACACTTTCAGTTCCCACTGAAGTACATCCAGGGGTAGAAAGGCTTTCTTTCTCATGCTAACAACTCCATTGTAAGTGACGTCCTCAGAGCCTGCCAGGAGGGCTCTGGGAAGGTAAGCTGGTGGAGCCCTTAAAGCCCTTCTCCCTCTGCCTCCCCAGGCTCATTAACTCCTTCCTGCCCAAGGGCTCTCCTGCCCCGGGTCTTTCTCCTCATGGCCCCCTACAAAAATTAAATAAAGCTAAACCATACTGGGAAACACAGTTAAACAGCAGAGCCAGAAAGTTCGAGCCTTGTTCCCCTAACCTTACTATGCATACGCATGTGTGATTAGCATAATCTCAAACTTTTCCCAGCTTGCTACCCAGAAGGCATCCTATTCTTCTGTTTGTATATTTTAAAACACTGTTAACAGACCAATAATAATGTCTGATGCATTTGCCTAACAACAGCTGGCTATATTTTATACACTAAAAGGGAAATGGGCAGTTTTCCTAGAAACCCACTCGTCTATTTCAGGAACTCCTTTTTGAAGCAGAATAAAAATAGAGGATTTAGGAGAAGTGAGGTTGAGGTGTTCAATCTGTTTCCAACGCAGCTCTCCCCACCGGCTGCAGCAGAAACGGAGGGAAAAGTTCATCAGGAAGACACAAAGTCCTCCGGCAAGAGGCTTTACCTGCAAAGCCCAAGGCTCATGTTACTTGTGGGTCCCGCTCGCTTGTTCGCCACCACCTGGCCCAGGAGGCCGAGGCAGGCAGATGAGGCAGGAGTCCCCTGTTTGCTGAGACTTTTTGCCCTCAGCAGCTCTGCCAGGGGTCACAGGGCAAATCAAGTCCCCTCCCCCGTATGAAAGCTTCCAAAGGGAGAGACTGACACAAACCAGGCAGATTTAATCAAACACCAGGACAGTGTTGGCCTTGTTCTGGGCTATTTTACAGGAAGAAAGTTTAAACCTGCAGGTAGCCTTCAGCGTGACCGGCCAGGGAGGGGAGAGCCAATGATCCTTCCTGGTCCACTCCAGAGTTCTAAGTCAAGGTCTGAGGAACGTCACGGCCCTCCAGAGCAAAGGCCAGCAGGTGACAGGCGAGGCCCGGGCACATCGACCGCTTTCCAGTGAGTCTGCCTGTACAAACCACTTCAGAAGATGCAGGCCTCGTGGGAGCTGTGAGGCCCACGAAGGACAGACAGGACTTTTGTACTCCAGGCCTGGTCGGAAAGAACCGCACACCTCACGGAGCTCTGTTTATCTGCAACTTGCATTAGGAAGCAGTAAAATCAGAGTCCACTCTCAGGAATACGCTTAACTTGCTTATTCATTTTCTCACAGATCTCCTGCCTTTCACATTTCAAAGGCTTTATGATATTTTCATTCTAGATCTTTCTCTCCTCACACATACAGCATCAAAAGGGGCATCTGAGCGGTGGCCGGGGGTGCCAGCATCGTACCCGCACATAAAGCCTGGAGCTAAAACATAACAGGCAGCCAACACTCCCTCAGAGGGCCCTCTCCCAAGACCTCTCCCAAGTGCAATCAACGAGATCTCATTAGATTAAAAAGCCAATTCATTCTTGTTTTCCATTTTTTTCCCCCAAAAGCTTTCAAGCACCATCCTCTGTAGCTCAAGTTTAACTTTTATAGCCCACACACAACCCCAACCCAACAAAAGGACTCGAAGGCCCCTTTTCGCTCCATTTCTACGGGGCTCCCCTAAAGAGCTGGAACTTTCCAAACCACCACCTCCTCCTTTAGGGCCTTGGCTTCCCATCCGCCACAGTGAGGGGCTGGCCCAGGAAAGGGTTAAAGCCCTCACGTCAAACCGCAAACTCGGGCACTGGCCCAGAAGGGACATGGGAACCAGGGCAGCCGAGTGATAAAGGCCGGATTGTAGCAGCCCACTGAATTGGAAATGACTTGTAGGCCTAATGAAACAGAACTTTGGCAGTAAAACAGAATGAAAGGAATGAGACAATAAAAGGCTGGAACAAAGGGTGCAGAGTCGGTTCAGCTTAGCAAAATAAGCTCACTTTGTTGGTGGGGAAAGCCAAAGCCGATTAGGATAAACCAATGACTAAGCGTAAGTCTTCCAAACTAATTACACAGTTCACCATGTGAAGTATAATTGGGAGCCTCCAGATGCGGCCCGCTCTGCTTTCACAGGAGTTATATAAAGTGAGAATTACCTAGCGAGCTCGGCACCGAGCAGCCCTCTCATCGAGGTGAACAGCTGAAAGGTGCAGAACTGCTCCATCCGGGACGAAGCCGAGAATTCATTAATTTAAAGGCCTCTTTTTGATCTCGCAAATCCTATAAGTGAGAATTTAAGAAGGAGGGGCCTACAGGGAGAAGGGAGGAAGCCCTGGCACTTGGAGTTGCTTTGATCCCAGGGCTTTTTAATTACCACGCTGGGCTCGTCCGGATGGCCGTGTAGGGGGAACGGAGCAGAACAGCCCGATGGACGGCCTCGGTCTGTATGTGCGCATCTAGAGCCCTGTTTACGTGCCGTTTTTCGGAACGGTCTGTATACATCATTCCTGTAGGCATGAAATCGTCAGCACAGATAACGTCCACTAGGAAACCTGAAGCAGTAAAATAAATTGCCATAGATCAACGTTCTCGACAAATGAACCAAACCTGCTCCCTCTGAGGATGGGGCTGCTCAGTGGTAAAGTGGGAGATGAGGTTTTATAAATGCTGAAAATGAGTGACTCTCCAGGTTACATGATCTTGGACAACTTACTGACCTTTCTCAACATGAGTTTCGTCCTCGCCTAACAAATATTTCACCTACCTCACTTGACATCCCTGAGAACCAAATTTTTAAGTGCATTAAGAAGCTTAGCACAAAGCACACGACCCTCTAATTCAGAAACATCAGAACACCGTAAGAGAAGTTCACGCTGAAATCCGAACTTCACAAATTCTGCGTCTTCACTGAGATCTAGCACATGTAATAGGAAACTGGAAATACTTTATACTCATAGGATGAAGATTACAGTTTATAAATGGTAGCTTTTTCCCAGTAGAGAGTCTTTCATTGCCCTTTGATCTTGAAGTGCAGAAATTAACTCTACCACAGTTACGACTGTTTTATTTGTTACATCCCGCTCATGCCTACCAATGACATCTTGTCTTGGTTACAGTCTATCGGTACCGTAGATACCTATCTATCCATCCACCTATGTATGTTTATTTAAACACTTTCTAAATTATTCCATTTTCAAGCTTGAAACCAACCATAGGAATAATCTAGTACAGAGGTTGGCAAACCACAGCCCATGGGACAAATGGGGTCCCAAACCTGTTTCCATAAAGTTTTACTGGAACTCAGCCACACCCAATGGTTTATGTGTTGGCTACATCGGCTTTCTCTACGTGACAGAAGTGAGTAGTTGTGACAGAGCGAAAAATATTTACTATCTAACCCAAGTTTTCCACGCCCTTCCCTCAGGTGAGAAACTGAGGCCAGGAAAGAAGTGGCTTGTTAAGGTGCCTGCCTCGATGGTATCACCATGCGGTCATTGCCCAGTACGAGGGTCTGGGACACCTCCTCTTACCTTCCTCCAACGAGGGCACCAGAACAGCTACCCAGGGGTGAGGACGGCACCCAAGTCGGCAGAGTCCTTACGCCGATGGCCACACTTCATGATCTCATCTTAAATATAAACAAGTAATGACATCCCTAACCCAGGGGTC
>NW_020174560.1:3297121-3398085 GCF_003031525.2 Neophocaena asiaeorientalis asiaeorientalis | reverse complement strand
CCGGGGGGGGGGGGGGGGGGGGGGTAAATCTTCTGGGAGGAAGGTGGGAGAAAAGCAAAAAAGGGTTTACAAGCCTCCAACTTGAGTCATTTCAAGCTCTCAATGTGCCATCCTGCACCCACTCCTCTTACAGTAATGACATGTTTAGACTCCCTTAGCTCAGCGCCCCAAGACATCGATCCTACCCATCTTGATTGCCACCTGAAATAAACAGCCGGGACAGCTGCCGCCTCAGGCAAGACGGGAAGAGGAAGAGGAAAGAAGCATGACAACGGAAGTCTGTGAGCTTTCATAAGGCTGCGACCTTGAGTCAAAGGTGCAGTCCCACCAAGACTCCATGTAACAATCTACAAAATGGGCAGTATACCCGCCAGCATCCCAGAGAAGAATTGAGTGAGATAACATAAGTCAAGGGCCGGGCCCGTATCCAACACTTAACACGTACTCACTAAATTACTCACTGAATTATACCTTACCAATGTGCAGTTAACCGACTGAAAAGAACCCCAACAGCCTGACACAGTCGGGAGTGTGTGCCTATGCGTCAGTACACTTTATGCAACCGTGTGTGCGTGTGTTTTCCATCTCCTTCGATCAGTTTGTCAATTTACTATTACTCCTTTCACAGCCACTGGATTTACTCAGCATCCCTGAGGCCCAGTAGCAGGGTCTCCCCTCCTTTGACCATTCTGGAGTCAAATGAATTACACCAGAATCCCGAGAGGTGGTGGGCTCTGCCCAAGGGAACACAAGGGAACACACATCGCACCAGCCGCCGGACGAACGAGGAATAAGCTATTCTGAAGACAGACCCAGATAGCACACAGAGCATACGTACGCAACAGGCCACTAACACGTGACTATACGGAGTGTGAGGGCTGTGAGACATTCAATGGCCTCCTTAGTCCTTTAATAAAACACTTGATAGGTTTACGCGTCCTGCAGGAGCCCTCCGACGTTACTGCAAAATTAACCGAGCGGCTTCAGACCCGGCGAGTGCCAAGCCAGGGAAGAGTCTGTGTCCGCCTCCCAGTCAAGAGGACGGCTGTTCCCAGGGCAGGGATGGTCACTGCTGTGGGCTCGCACCGCCCGCCCCCCCCCCACCAACTGCCGGTGGACTGAGTCACAACGCTAAGTGTTAAGGAAGAACAATGGAAAGACAAAGAGAGAGAAAGGAGAGAGAGAGGGAGAGACCCAGAGCTGGGCATGGGCGGAGATGTGGTGAGTATGAGCCTGTGTGGAAAATTCTAACAGCCCATCTGGGCAGCATCAACTTCCCCGACACCCGCAAATAGGCCCATGAGATTCCAAGGCAGGTTACGGCTCGAAAAAGAAATCCCACCTCATGTTTGCAAACACTACCTCCGGCCTGGTTTTAAAGGCAGAACGGTAGTAAAGAGGGTTCGCACTCCAGAGCCTTCCATTATGCAAGCTGGATTTGTCTCCTTAAGTTATTTCCAGTCTCTCTCCCTAGGCAGGGTGGGGCTGGGGGATGGATCAATCCCCCGTTAATGCTGTAAATCAGTCTCGAAGAGAAGCGCCATAGTGTACACAACCACCAACACACCCAGTTATTTTTTAGAATCTGCCAGAATGAATCAGCCCCCAACCGGCAATGCCAGACAGTGCCGTGGGGAAGGAGTCTTTCATAACCGACCCAGAAGGGCAGCTGAGTGCCATTCCAAACGCAAGGCTGGGCTGGAGGAGGCTGGGTTCTCTGAAGCATGGTCTCCCATCCATGCAGAAATTGATTAATACCAGAGACAGGAAAATCTCTATTTTGAGGCTAAACGGAAGTCACAGCACTCATCCCAGAGGGCAGTTCACAACTGGACACTCCTGGAGATGGGATCATAGCTGCCCATTGCCTTGGGCAAACAAATAAAAGCACAGAACTTTCAGACTGGCCAGTGGGCAGCAATGCCTTTGTACCACCCAGGGCAAGTGTGACAGGTGTCCTGGGGCAGGTGAGCGGCAGAGCTTAGAACAGCCGCGGGGCTTTCTCAGGATGCCTCGGCAGCCCTCTGCCACATCAGTCCTTCGGTGGAGGCGGGAGACACATGACGAGACACAGAAGAAAACGATCCCGCACCTGTGCTCCCAGGACAATGTCCACAACTGCTCAAAGATGCAGGAGGCGTAGGCCCTGTGCACACACTCACCTGCCAGCCTCCTGGGACACAGGAGCCGGAGGAGGGGCACCACACAAACGCCAGCAAGGCTCAGCGCCCAGCAAGCTGCCCTGCTGGAGCCCTGGGGCGACAGAGTCATTGGAGGAACGTGTCACCCTGGGGCAGAACCCACTCTCCAAGGCAGTGGGTCCCCCCCCACCAACTAGAAAAGGGCTGAATTAATCATCCATGGTTACGTGCCCTGTCTGTCTGTGTGACTCTGTCTGTCACACACACACTCCCACACTCCACTTCCTGACTCATCTGGGGCATTCTGAGTTGCTCCCAGCCCGTTCCCGCAGCAGAGCCCAGGGGATAATTGTACTGCTGTCTCACCGACATTCTGACAGGTACGAGCCCAGCATCTTCCCTGAGTTTCCTCGGGCGTTGGACAGGGGAGGGTTCAGCCGCAAGGGCCCCAGGGAGCCTCCTCTCTCAATGCATTTTCCAGAAGGGCACAGAATGAAGCCCAGTGCCAACTCTCAGGCCAGCTTCTGCGGGAGCTCCTGCCCTGTGACTCACAGCCCTGAACCCCTCACCAGGAGCTGCCACCATCAGCTCCCGGCCCAGGCCCCACGTGGCCGGCAAATGCCAGTGACTCTGCACTCAAAGGCCACTCTGTCTGCTCCTGCAGGCACGTGGGATGCCGTGCCCACCACAAGCCAGACTCTTCCATCTCAGCTCCTGCCAAATTTCATTTACATCTTGACGGCCGAGTCCAAGGACAAGGTTCTTGAGGACACAGCTGTGGCAAAGGCAGGGGCCACGGCAGCCACCTCGAAGGACTGAGCAGGCCGCCCCACCTCAATGCACCACTTACCTTGCCAAACTGCTCAAAATACTGCTTCACATCTTCCACCACCGTGTTCGCAGATAATCCGCCTACAAAGATTTTCTTTGTTCTTGTGACCATCTGCAAGAAATGACAAGAGGAAGACATGGGTTAACTAGGCTATCTGAAGCCACGCTCACCGAGATGCCGAGCAAGCCACTCTCCACACTTCTCTAGAGAGGAAGGCCATGTTAGGAGTATGCCAGCCGCACCAAGCGGGCCCTGTGGACGTCTCAGGATACCGGAGACCACCACTCGGGGTACCTTAGGCCTTCAGGCCGCAACCTGAAAGCTCGAGTTTCATACAGATGGAGAGTGAACCTCTTTGGCTATAACACACGGCCTCACTGTGATGTTAAGTCACGCGTCAAAGCTATTTTAAACCTAGGAGACATGAACAAAAGAGAACTACGTGCATAAAGGTCTGCTGCCCTGAAAGTACCCATAAAGTGTGTCCATAAGAAACTCACACATAATTCAAACCCACGTGCAGACTGCCTACACCGAGCCGTTCTGGGTGCTGGCTTATGTCTGCCAACAGGACAGACAGGACCTCATACACTGGGACCGCCCTCCAAGCCCGGCCCCCAGGGCTCCTTCCCCTCTGGATTTCTCACCATTCACCTTGATTTGTCCTACACTCGGCCGAGCGCAGCTGGTCCCCAGGCCTCCACACCTCTGTCCACGCAGGTCCTGCTCCTTGGGAGACCTCTCCACTCCTGCACCTCCCCTTGCCAAGTTCTGACTTTCCTCCGAGATCCAGTGCCCTTCTCCCAAATTCAAAATACCTGTATAGTCGCCCCACCCAGAAGCTGTTTCTCCTGCTTCTGGACCCCAGACGCTGCGCCCCTCTGCCTCTCACACACTCACTACTTTCCACCTCGAACTGAAGTGAGTGATAACCCTGCCTTCGTTCTAACCTCCTCCCCCAGACCGTGGGCTCCTGACTCCTCTCGGTACCCCCCGGGGTGCAAACACAGGGCCAGGCACACAGAAGCCCACAGCCGAAGTCTGGTGGATGCAAAAACAAACGAATTTCTGCAGTGGCCACATTTCAGAATCCCACCAGCCCTAAAGCAAAGGGAGGAGGGAACTCGATGATGTCCACTCTTCAGAGTGGGACCAATAATCTTACATAGAAGAGTGAAAGACAATAAAATACAATAAATTTTATTCTGAAGACTAAGTTAGGCTGTGTGGGGTTTGTGGTTGTTTTCTTCTTTTTCTTTTTTTGTTCTTCTTTAATGTCAAATAAAAATTTTTAAAACTCAGTGGATACAGGGTCTCACCAGTTTGGTTGCATATAATAAAAACACAACGTCTTAACTCAATGGCTAGATCTTGTCACAATATATAATACATACATACCTCAAATCATCACATTGTATGCTTTAAATATCTTACCATTTTATTTGTTAATTACACCCCAATAAAGCTCTGGGGAAAAATGTTTGATGAGAACATACAAAGAAAAGCAAGACTAAAACCCAAAAATGAATGAATGAGAGGAATCTGAAAACATTAAAAAAAAAAAAAGAAACAGCCACAATGTCACACATGTCTATTGTAAGTCGATGCAGGGGGTACTTCCCTGGTGGCGCAGTGGTTGGGAATATGCCTGCCAATGCAGGGGACACGGGTTCGAGCCCTGGTCTGGGAAGATCCCACGTGCCGCGGACCAACTAAGCCCGTGTGCCACAACTACTGAGCCTGCGCTCTAGAGCCCGCGAGCCACAACTACTGAGCCCACGTGCTGCAACTATCGAAGCTTGTGCGCCTAGAGCCCCGTGCTCCACAACAAGAGAAGTCACCGCAGTGAGAAGCCTGCACACCACATCGAAGAGCAGCCCCTGCTCAGTGCAGCTAGAGAAAGCCCACACGCAGCAACAAACACCCAACACAGCCAAAAATAAAAATAAATAAATTAATTAATTTTTTTTAAAAAAAGTCGATGTAGGTTGCCTAAGTATGGGGGCCGTGGCTGCCTGGATCACGTATCACCGAGTCTCCTGACACATGTGTGGAGAGAATGAACCAACCAACCCATTCCCAACAGTAGAGACTCAGTGGAGTGACACCTAAGGGCACAGCAGTCCCGGGCAGGCTGTTCTAAGGAGTGTGAAAGGCTCTGGAAACCTGGCTTCTGTGTCTAAGTCTGGATGTGACCCTGGACAGCACTCGCCTGAGGGCTGGCTTCTGTGCTCTGCACGTGAAGTCCTGGACCAGAGCTCCCTGCCCCGCCTAACCCTGAACTCCCCCGAATCTGTGAGCATGGTGGGCCCGACAGGGAGGCTCCCAGACCTCAGGGATCTCACACTTTAACTCAGCAGTTCCCAGAGGGGACACATGCCACCTCAGCCCCCTGACTGACCCCCAACCTGGAATACCTTTGTAGTGGACATTCTGTGCTGTCTCAGGAGGACACCGTCCTGGTGACTCTCATACATCTCACTGGCCACCATGCGGTGGTTTGCATGTGTGTTTAAAACTGTTATTTACTATTTTTTCATCTCTTTTCAGATGAATGAGAAATTTGATGAGATAATGTACGTGAGGACATTCTATGAAGATCCCACCAGTGTCCACACCTCCGAGATCCAAGAACCTCCGGTTAACTGGCGGGCATCTTATCCAGCTCCTTGTTCATCTCCCTCCTTATCTGTCTCCCTGCTTATCCCTCAGTCTCCCTGGTGGATCAAGGTCACCTTCACGGTGACGCTCCATCAGGCCCTCTCCAGATTTAAATCTCTCCCTACACTCACTAATCGCCAATTTTTACTCATCTAACTTTCCTAACGCATTCATTTAACAAATAGATTAAGTACGAGGTGCTGGAACTCACATTCAAATACAGTGTGGAAGTTAATCCCCTTTAAGATGGAGATATAATAATTAGCCTACCACACAAGTTCCTGCTGCAACTAAATTAAATAACACATGCCCAGGGCTTCCCTGGTGGTGCAATGGTTGAGAATCCACCTGCCAATGCAGGGGACAAGGGTTCAAGCCCTGGTCCGGGAAGATCCCACATGCCACAGAGCAACAAAGCCCGTGCGCCACAACTACTGAGCCTGTGCTCTAGAGCCCGCGAGCCACAACTACTGAGTCCGCATGCTGCAACTACTGAAGCCCGCGCGCCTAGAGCCCGTGCTCCGCAACAAGAGAAGCCACAGCAATGAGAAGCCCACGCGCCGCAACGAAGAGCAGCCCCCACTCTCCACAAGTAGAGAAAGCCCGTGCGCGGCAACACCAAAAATAAGTAAATAAATTTAGAAATAACATATGCCCAAGTGCCTGGCGGGACAGCGCGTACACGATAAATAAAAGGTC
Source organism: Neophocaena asiaeorientalis asiaeorientalis (assembly GCF_003031525.2). Classification (NCBI taxonomy): domain Eukaryota; kingdom Metazoa; phylum Chordata; class Mammalia; order Artiodactyla; family Phocoenidae; genus Neophocaena; species Neophocaena asiaeorientalis. The sequence goes on along the minus strand of NW_020174560.1, from coordinate 3,391,752 downwards.
ACCAGCTGAATCCAAAGTCAGCTACTAAATCCATCCTTCAAGCTCAGAAGAAACGCGCAGCAGAAAGATACCGTCCACCAAACACTTTGATAAATCAACTCTTATTGCCCATTCTCTTCCACTATCATTTCAAAAACACTTTCCTATATCTCTACGTGATTTCAGATGGGCAAAGGCTCCCAATAGCTTCATTTTAGATTTTTCATTCCTTTTTTTTAACCCCAGCCAAGCAATTAAATATCTATAAAGAAACACTAATGTGATCTACAAACATGCACTCGTGGAGTTCGCAACTTAAAAGAAACTCTGGAGAGGTATTCCATAAAATGAACCCCACGGTCTCATTCAGACATTGTGTAGAGCCAGGTGGGTATAGACAGCAGGCCCTATATATATTCCAAACGTTCCCATGGACGCAGAGAATTAAACGACCAACGTGTCTTCATTCCAAATAACAGAAGTCAACAGAATGTTCATTCCCCAGTAACTGGTAAAAAGAGAAGGTCCCCTCTTACACCCTCCACCGTTGCCCTACAGCCGTAAACCTGCCAAGACAGAGCCCTAAATGCTGGGGAAGACATCCAGCTATAAATCTACACAGTCCCAAAACAGTCTTTAAAACACTTCTTTTAAAACAAGGATGAGAAATTCCAGGCCCCAGACAATGTGGCCAAAGTGTCCAAGTTACTAAAACATCCTCTCCAGGAACCAGCTCAGATATAGAGACAGATCCCCACTCTTCAGCAAACACTAAAAGGAGGCTGGTTTAATCAAAACCTTCCAAACGTGAAGAGGCCAGTGGGAAGATGGGCAACACTTGGTTAGCTGCTCACTGACGTCTCAGCTTCAGGAGAGGACAGCATGGCTGGGGGGTGATGGGGCTCTGCAGGTGACCCCTCCCGCCAGGGGCGCTGGGGAAAATGGGAGTGAGTTACTTTGGGAATTCTGATGGCATCACTGCTAAATGGGCTGTACACTGCTCCATGATTTGCATTCTGGAGAGGGACGCAGGGGGCAGGCAGAGAATGCTAGAATCACACACTCTTTCCTCCGTTTCCCTCCCACCTCCATGGCTCCTTAGGACAGCAGGAAGGGGCCAGCGTGGGGACGTGGTGTCCAAGGTCTCAGTGGACTAAACGGAGGTCCTCAAATTCCCATCAATACTGTCAAGGTTTCATTTCTGTATACATGTGTGCGTGCGTGTGTGTGTGTGTGTGTGTGTGTGTGTGTGTGTGTATTGGGGGTACCTCTCTATTCCCAATCCTTGAGTCTTGGCTTCTATGTGCCCCAGGAACCATAAAGCACCCCAGACCTTTAACCCTCTCTGACCCTGGAAACAGCAAGCAGGACCACTTACACACTGGCCCCCGACTCTATAGCCCTCTGTGTTATAAAAAGTCCTCTCTGCCCACAGTGGAGAGAGCCACCTGCGTCTTCTTCCTGTGCTAGGCCCTTCGGGTAACTGGTTCCCAACCCACAGCCTTCACACCGACACACAGCTACTGCACACCAAAAGGCTCAGGGCCTCCACAGCACACTTAGATGGAGAGAGCCACCCATATGCTCCAGAGAGAGCTCAGTCCGAAATCCACAAGGAAATGGGTCTGAAACATCCTTGGCTTGGAGTTTTTGGTGGAAGGCTGCACCCAGAGCGAGGGCCCTACACCCTTGGGGACAGCCCCTCCCCTAGCAGATGCCTTCTTTTATGGTCTAGGGCGGCATTCTGGGAAGGCGTGTGTGTGTTGTGTGTGCGTGTGTGTGTAGCACGCATAGGGGCATGGGGAGGGTTTGGGCTGTCACAAATCACTGCTGCAAAGTTTTGTATCTGGACCCGTAATTTAACTAAACACTACTGCTCTCCACACAACTCTTGGCTCCAGAAAGAAAACCCCAGCATCCATTCCAGTTCGGGAAATTGCTGTTTACACATAAGAACTGGCCAAAGCCAGCTGCTAACTAGAGCTGCAAAGAACACTCCACCTTCCTGCCTCTAACCAGAGAGCTGGCTTTTTTTTTGAGTTTCAAAAATTCCCTTTTAAAAAAATGTGTTTCCATCGAAATGGCCACTCAGAGTGGAGCCACTGGCTGTATTTTTATAAAATCGAATAAAGCAGGTGTGTGTGTGTGTGTGTGTGTGTGTTGAAAGCAGAGGGTGGAGGCATTAGAATCTTTTATGATGAGATCGAAGAGGAAATTTCAGCTCCAACAGCACTGGCCCAAAGATATCAGTTGTCACACAAGAAAACAAGAGAACAACAACAAATATTTCTGATCCTAATAGATGCATGGAAAGGCAGGAAATGGCTCTGGAGAGTCTTAAATGGGTGTGAGAGAGGCCCAGAGAAACTCAGCCGGCTCTTGCCATAACCATGCTCCTGGAAAGAGTTCAAATTCCCCTCGGTGAAAAACCACGAGCCATCTTCACGGCCCAAGAACGCAGGCTCTTTGCAGATGCCCTCCCATCTATGGGAATCCCAAGGTTGAAAGAGCCCAGGAAGGCTGAGAACGCTAGCATTGGGCGAGCTCTCGCAAACCTGACCGTCCATCAGCCCCATTGTTCTTCAGGATCTGGGATGAGACTGTGTGGTATCATCAACTCTGCATTTGAGAATTAAGCCCAATCTTTAATGGTAAAGAAGCTCTAGGAAGGCTGACTGAGATCCTAGAAGTCCCAAACTCCATGGCCCCCTCCCCCAGGGTGTTTCTTCCAAGGGACCTGTCCTCTAAAATTCCTACGTTCTCCCAATAGTTTCTTCCATTCCGCCCTCCTCCCCCTTGCCAACACCAACACCCCAATCACATCCGAATCTGATGGCAAAACTCATGTAACATACGAACTCAGAATACAAGTCAGGAACTGGGAATCTTCTCCAAAAATTTCTAGAATCATACGTGGAAAAAGAGACTACAGTGGCTTGATGAGTCCCCCCCAAAAATTCATGTCCACCTAAGAACCTCAGAATGTGATCTCATCTGGAAAGAGGGTCTTGCAGCTATAATTAATAAAGGATCTTGAGATGAAATCACCCTAGGTGTAGTGTGGGCCCTAAATCCAATGAGGTGTCCTTATAAGAGGAGGAGAAGGGACACACACACACACACGCACACACGAAGGTCGTGTGAAGACAGAGGCAGAGACTGCAGTGATGTGTCTACAAGCCAAGGAATGCCAGCAGGTCCCAGGAGCTAGGAGAGAGGCGAGGGACGGTTTCTCCCTCACAGCTTCCACAAGGGAGCCTCTGTCTCTTCCAGACTTGTAGACTCCTGAACTATGAGAGAACACTTCTGTGGCTTCAACGACCCAGTGTGTAGCAGCCCCAGGTAACTAACATGGGGACCTCCTTGGGAGAGGCTCTCAGACACCACGGCCTCAGTCTCACCTTTCCTTGGTGACGGTGGGGTGTGGCCCACAAGGACGCCTCCACCACCCTGGGGGAGAAGAACGCTACACCCCAGGTGTGACCATCTGAGTCTGGCCCCCCGGGGAAGGCAAGTCACACTCATGCACAAGCACTATGGCAGGGGCCGCAGGGTCAAGGCTCTGCCCCAGAAGGTGAGGTGGGAAGGTAAAGGAGTCAGGAGAGCAGAGCCAGCTCTTGAAGAGAAGCGGCCCAAAGGCGACTTAAGTTCCTCTGATAAAACATGTAGGGCCAGGGTTGACACATGGCAGGGTCCCTCCTAATAGCAGATCCTCTTCTTCTACGGACAGCTGTGGTGTCCGCGTCTCCTCCACGCTCAGAATGCGCTGTCCTCACTGTGGACCCACTGTGGGCCCAGCCCATAGCTGAGCCCTCCTCACAGCTGCCCTCCCTCAGGCCTCACGTCGGTCCTCAGACGGGTCTCAGCTTCTCTTCCACAGCCAAGGAGACAGGCTCAGAGATGTGAAGCGTCCAAAGTCACACAGCACTAGTGGGTGACAAAATGAGGCGTCACAACGCTGAGCTTTCTTTTTTTGGTGGGGGGGAGGGGGGGCACGCCACGCGTCATGTGGGATCTTAGTTCCCCAACCAGGGATCGAACCCAGGCCCCTGGTAGTGGAAGCACCGAGTCCTAACCACTGGACCACCGGGGAATTCCCCAACTTGAGCTTTCTCTTCGTTGAATCTCCTACACCTTTACTTGCGACATCCCAGCAAAAAGAGACAACTGGGGACAGGGAGACGAGGGGGTGCCAGGAGGAGCAAGTCTGATTCTGCCCTTTTCGATTCTGAAGCCAAGATGCAAAACAGACAGGCCAGATGCTGCTGGTGGGAACGTCAGATGCTGCATCCGCTCTGGCAAACAGTCTGGCAGCTCCTGAAATGATTAACTGTCGAGTTACCATAGGACCCAACAATTCCACTCCTACTACGTACCCAAGAGAAATTAAAACGTGTGTCCGCCCAAAATGTTCACAGCAGCCTTGTTTGTCAGTCAGAAAGAGGAACAACCCATCCATCAAACAGCCCATCGATGGATGGATGGATGGATGGATGGATGGATGGATGGATGGATGTGACCTATCCATAGGATGGAATATTATTTGGTCACAAAAAGGAATGGAGCGCTGACACGTGCTACAACCTGGATGAATTTTGAAAACACTGTCTGAAGTGAAAGAAGCCAGTCATAAAAGACCACATATTGTATGACTCCATTCATACGAAAGTTTGATGGGGAAACCCACAGGGACAGCACGTAGAACAGGGGCTGCTTAGGGCTGAGGGAGAGGTCAGGAGGTGTGGCTAAAGAGTATGGGGCTCCTTTGTGAGGTGGTGAAAATGCTCTAGAACGGACTGTGGTGATGGTGCACGTATCTGTGAACAGACCAAAACCACTGAACTATACACTTCAAATGGGTAAATGACATGGCACGTGAACTGCATCTCACTAAAGCTGTTTTTGGAGTTTTTCTTAATGACAGGCCCAAAAGATCCCCAAGTCAAGAATCTGAGTGCAAAAAGGGCTTAAAATAAACCCAAGCGTCCAAGAAAGCATGCTTCCCCTGTTTCATCCACCAGCTAATTCCATGTGCCTCGATCGACCCACGGTTGACCACTGGACAAAGGTGTAACGATATCTGATGTTGTCAACGGCAGAAATTCGTTTAACTTCAGAGGAAATTAATTATAAATCTAATCCCAAATGTTTCTTAGAGCTCCCTCTCCCCGTCTGCAGCTATTAGCCAGAAAGCACCACTGTACAGGCTACAATTTGGCATTCCCTCTAAATAGCTTTAAAATTGGAAGGAAAAGAATAGCCTTCATCTATATGGGGCTAGAATATAATGTATACACAATTAGCCGACATAGCCAGGTTACAGCATTACCTCTGATTAAAACAGTAACTCACCTAAAAGAAAGTGTGACCTCCTAATGAAGGTGATCAGGCTGCTTCAGCAGGGAGCTGACTCCCCAGTCCTTTCCAAGCCCTCACCCAGCTCCCTCCCAGGCTAATTTAAAAAATACTACTTCCTCTTACCCTTGGGGGGAAAATCTGTAGCCAGAGAGGGTGACCTGTCCACAGATTAGTATCAGAGAGTAATATCCTAGCCAGTGGCACTCAGACTGGGGGCCGGGGGATAACAGAAAAAGGTGCAGAGATGGAGTGCTGCCTTGGAAAGCACAGGAAATTAAGGATCATAACCTGATGCTGAGCAAGGTGGCTGGCTGGCCGTCACACCATCATCCCAGGTACCCAAGCCGCTCTGCGACCACGGGTAGTGTCTCCATCCGTCCATCCCTCTCAGAGCCCCCGGCCCCCAATACTTGTCACGGAGTAATGGACTCAGTACACAGAAGGCCCCAAAGACTCTCTCCAGGGTTCAAATGATTACCAACCCACAGAGGCAATTAAAACCCATCATGTTTTACAGCAACGGAATTAAGCGAAATTAAGTACCCTTTACTGCTGCTGAATTTTCAAGGAAGCCGAGCATCTCTGCATACGAAAGAGGTGCCTCCACAGCCCCAGCCAAGGGACAGGCAGCCAAAGCAGACTCTTAATAAACCCCAGAACGAGGTGGGAAAGAAGGGCCAGACAGGACAGCAGGCTGGGATGAACTCAGTTCCCTCCACCTGTGCCTGTCCCTCCAGCAGTAGGAGCCCGATTCACCCACCCAGGATGGACTTTTTCTGAAGACAAAGAGAAGGTCTCCCCGTGAGGGGGAGGGCCCTAGAAATGGCAACACAATGGTCCCTGCGCCGTGGCTAGAGCCTAGGTCCAAGGTGACCCTGCCGACAGAAATGGTCCAAGGGAAACAATAATGACAAGTTTAAAATTCTTTGTCCACCCGGTTTCACGTTTTCAAGCACATCTGTGTACACTGAGACATACTGAATAACTCCCCTGGTTGGTCAGATGACAAGAGGTCAAGTCTCTCCACAGCGCTGGGAGACACCTTCCTCCTTTGAAAAATGGGCATAAAGCCCTGGCCTGAACAACACAAACTGAGATGGCAAATGTGAAATCCTAACTCCAAGACCACGGTCCATAGGAAGCCCCTGTACCTTGAACCAAGCCACCAAGGCCAACCCAAACCCCGAGCCCATGCCGCTAACACACACCTTCCTCAGAGTTTCTCCCCTGGCTCCAGCCTCGCCAGTGCCAACCTCCAGGCAGAGAGGTGCCTGAGGTCTTACTCACAGCTGTGCTCAGGGTTAACTGAAGCCAGCCCGTGCGCAAGCCCCAGGACTGAACACACAGCTGAGGTGATGGGTTCTGACCATCCCTTCCTCCTTCCCAAACCACTCTTTTCCTGAAACATTTCAGGTTGTCTGGGTAGCAACTACCAGAGAGGCAGTTTCTACCCAGAAGTTAAGCATTTCACACATCAAAATGACCACGAGGCACCACCTCAGGCCAGTCAGAACGGCCATCATCAAAAAGTCTGCGAACAGCAAATGCTGGAGAGGGTGTGGAGGGAAGGGAACCTCCTACTGGTGGGGGGAATGCAAACTGGTGCAGCCACTAAGGAAAACAGTGTGGAGGTCCCTTAAGAAACTAAAAATAGAGCTGCCATATGATCCAGCAATATGCCATTCTGGGCATATATCCAGAGAAAACCATACTTTGAAAAAAATACACACACCCCCATGTTCACAGCACCACTATTTACAACAGCCAAGACATGGAAGCAACCTAAATGTCCACTGACAGATGAATGGGCAAAGAAGGTGTGGTATATATATACAATGGAATATTACTCAGCCATAAAAAAGAATGAAATGCCATTTTGCAGCCACACAGATGGACCTAGAGATTATCACACTAAGTGAAGTAAGCCAGACAGACAAATATCATAGGATAGCATATATATGTGGAATCTAAAATATGATACAAATGAACTTATTTGCCAAACAGAAACAGACTGACGGGCATAGAAAACATACTTATGGTTACCAAAGGGGAAAAGCAGGGAGGGAAAAATGACGAGTTTGGGATTAGCATATACAAACTGCTATATGTAAAATAGATAAACGACAAGCTCCTACTATACTCAGTATCTTGTAATAAAACATAATGGAAAAGAAGATGAAAAAGAATATATGCATGTAACTGAATCACTCTGCTGTACACCAGAAACTAACACAATTTTGTAAATCAACTATGCTTCCATTAAATAATTAATTAACTTTTAAAAGGAAGTTAAGCATTTAAAAGTTCCTTGAAACCAGAAGAGCCTCTGTGTCCTCCACGTGACGGGCAGGAGAGCTCAAGGCGCACGCTGAAAACCATGTGAGGAAGGACGGACAGAAGACAGACCCTTGGTTAAGGAAAACGAGGCTTAGTACGGCACCACTGTGCTCTGGGGAAGACTGGTCGATAGAGGACTTCAGGAACAACGACACAGCTCTTCTTGGGAGAGAAAGGATGAAAACTAGGCTGGCAGGCAGGCTCCGAAGCCAAGGTATCCCATCCCCCAGGCCCTCCAGCGGATTTCATGAGAAGAACAAATGGCAGCCTTAACCCTTAGCCTTGATTACCATCATTAACATATTTTAGATGCACATGGCAATCAGTTCTTGATGAGCAAGTTTTACCTAATCCACGGAGCTGAACCAGGCTGCAGGTTCCCTGACACTCCCGGAGGACAGCAGGGCTCAACCCCGGCTGCACCTTGGAACAGCCTGGGGAGCCCCTAAAACCTACAGATATGGGCCCCACCCTCGGGGATTCCGATTTCATTGGTCTGTGGGGAGGCCTGGGCGTCAGTATTTTTTCAACATTCTCCAGATGACTCCAATGTACAGACAGGGCTCTGTAAGCAGCTGCTTGGGCCATCTTACGGGAGAGCAAGTGGGCGACGGAGACCTCAACGAAAGGTCTCGTTATTACCATCCTGCACACAGGAGTGGGGAAAAGCCAGGGCAGAGCAGAAGGAGGCTGGGACTTGAACCAGGGAGCGCTGGGCTTGAGTCCCTTGCAGGTGAGCCATGGGCAAAAGTGACGGCAATACCTATATGTCACAGAGCTGCCGTAAGCATCACCAGAGGTAAGGATGTGAAAGCACCTGGCACATGTCAAAAAACATTTGCTTGAATCCCAGGAGAGTGGGAATGCAGACCCAGAGGGTCAGAGAAGCAAATAAATTGCTGAGGGCTGTCTCTGGTGGCAAGCCGTATTCATTCACTCATTCTCTCATCGAACGTGTTTTGAGGACCTACTATGTGCCGAGCATGGTGCTCGGCTTGATGGATGTTAAGTGGACCAAGACCTGGCCTCTGCTCTGAAGATGTTTACAGTCAAGTAGCAGGCTCATTACTGAAGCCTGGTGAGGCTTTGGGGCACAAGACTGGGTGTGACCTGAGGCTTGAAGTCAGCAGGGGGGAGCCAGGAAAGGAAGGGGAGAAGGGCCTCCCCAGCTGAGGCTGTAGCATCTTCAGTGTTGGCTGAAAGGCTGCAAGCGAACCTGAAATACTGTAGCTCAAGGTATCAATGGAATGCAAGGACAAGGGGGGCCAGGCCAGGCAGGGAAGGCCCTGTGGGCCATGACAGGAAGCAACAGAAAGCCTCCACAGGGTTTAAATAGGGGAGCAACTCTTCAATCGGCTGTTAAAGAGAAAAGCAGGGCCACCGTGGGGGGCTGAGTCACCTTAACACTTAGATGCTGGCAAGGAGGCAAGAGTGGCGAGAAAAGCATGAACCAGAAAGAAGGTTCCCAGACCTAGTGACCTGCATGCAGCCTGGGGTCCGCTTCCCCATGAGCAGGTCCCTCCCTGCTCTGTCACTCATTCTACTGTTCCAGAAACATCCCGGGGGTGGGAGGAAAGGGCGGGGCAGGTGGGGAAGGCACAAGGAGAGAGAAGCACATTGCACCCTTGGCGTGGTCGTCTTTGGTGAACACACTCAGCCACCTGTTGGGCCATAAATTTTACCTGTCAAGAAACAAAAACAAGTCAAATTCCCCTCCCAGGATGGTGCTGGTCTGGTCCCTGCCACCCGCCACAAGGAAGTTGCTTTGAGGGAAACAGGGTACCCAAAGAAGGGTTTGCAGTAAAAGAGAGAAGCCAAGGTAATCGTGAGCCAGTCCCTCTACCTGTTATTAAATGTCTCACCCCTCAGGACAGGGAGGGTGATCTTTCTAAACCAAAGAGATCCTTAGAGGCAGAAAAGAGCATCGATTTGGAGATTCTGGAGATGGGAGGGCCAGGTTCCAATCCCAGCACCCAGAGCAGGTCCAGTGATAGAGCAGAAAGAGGAACCCAGGAATCTCCATTCTGACACGTATATACTACGTGACCATGACAAGTGACTAAGCTTCTCTGACCTTGAGTTTCTCCCTCTATAAAATGGGATTAAAAGAGCTAACACGTGAAACATGCTTAGCACGGGGCTGGAACGACAGGCAGACAAATTCCCTCTTCCCCCTTCCCCGCCGCCTGCCCTGCCCCACCAGTCACTGCACTCTCTCGGTTTGGCCATGAACGGGAATCAAACCTTTCCTGCCTGTCCCGCAGACAAAACAGAAGGAAAAACACTTGGAAAAGGCAAGAAGCACACTTGTAAATTTAAAGACTAGTTACTATTGATTCTACTTTTTTCAGATTTCTCGGACACCAAACTGAATCAGCCCACCCCCAGCAGTGGTCCTGGGCAACCACAGTATTCCAAGGGCTGAAGATGCTCCAGCAAAAAGGATGTCATCTTGGGCTTCCCTGGTGGCGCAGTGGTTGAGAGTCCACCTGCCGATGCAGGGGACGCGGGTTCGTGCCCCGGTCCGGGAAGATCCCACATGCCACGGAGCGGCTGGGCCCGTGAGCCATGGCCGCTGAGCCTGCGCTCCGCAACGGGAGAGGCCACAGCAGTGAGAGGCCCGCATACCGCCAAAAAAAAAGGATGCCATCTCAGTGCAAAGCAGTGTCTTTATCCGCCTTAATCTAGGCAGCCCCTTACCCTACAAAGAGAAACAGACTATCCCACATGAGGAAGATCATTCTCTCTACAGGAGATAAAAGCTGTCCATGCCTTGGAGGTCGTATTTCTCTGCAACACCAATATCCTAACGTGCCTGTTGTCTCCCCATGCCAGGAACATATTTCTATAAATCCTCACATAAAAGAAAACTTTACTTTCCAAAGGGATAAACAGGGGAGAAAAAGGAAACAACAGTCGCAGCAAAAACATCACCAATCAAACAGAACTCGGTCCACCAGGAACTTGACTAAATGTGCAACGTTACAGATGTTTTACAGCCATGATGTCTGTTCTATTTAAAACACTTGCACTCGGCCAACGCAACCACGGGAAAGACAGAAAGAAAAGCTATGCTCCCCAGTGTGCCCAACCCAGCTAACTGGTCTGGGCTGGCTGTTTATTGAGGTAAAGAGGTAACCGGGGACCTGTAGCTGCCGGCCGAACGGTGGAGGGCTCATTTCATAGTTCACTCTGGAGGGCTGTCAATTCAGCGTCGCGGCCCGACAAACGGCACCCGGTCTCTCTGAAGGGCACTTCTGCCTGGAAGACCAGGGTCTTCTACGGGGAACTTACCCTGCACCTGACAAGGCTTCATAAAATCTAGCTCCCTTCCCTCGAGGAAGAAAAATCTGCCCAGTTAAACCTCATTTGTCCAACAACACTCATTCATTCCCTCCAAAACATTTGTTCAGTGCCTGCCATGCATAAGGCCCTGAGCTAGAGGCTCACAGGCAAATCAGCCATGGTCAGGATGCCCCGTGTCCCCCGAGAATGGAAGCCTCATAAGGGAGAGTCAATTCACCCTCCAGAATGGAAGCATCAAAAGGGTAAGACTTTTGTCTGTTTTGTTCACCACTGCATTCCTAGCACCTAGAAGAACGCCTAGGACACAGCAAGCACTCAATAAATATGGGGTGAACAAAAGAGTGAACGTATACTCCCTGCTCTTGAATTACCCAGTTTGTGGATGATTCAAGGTCCCCGGGTACCTTCCTTGTCTCCTCTCTGGACCCTTGGTAATTCCCAGCACTCCTGGTTGCTAAGCTGGATACAAGCTTCAGGAGAGAAAAGGCTTCATTCCTAAGCAGAACAGCTGGCCACAGTCCTGTTCAGGAGGCAGAGAGAACACAGAGTGCTACTCTGAAAGGTCCTGCTGGACTGAGTCAGACAGACGTTTCTCTGGACGAATACAGTTAGTGATTTGGTAGCGTCATCTTTTATATGTAAAAAAGACAGGGCTTCCCTGGTGGCGCAGTAGTTGAGAGTCTGCCTGCCGATGCAGGGGACGTGGGTTCATGCCCCGGTCCGGGAAGATCCCACATGCCGCGGAGCGGCTGGGCCCGTGAGCCATGGCCGCTGAGCCTGCGTGTCCGGAGCCTGTGCTCCGCAACGGGAGAGGCCGCAACAGTGAGAGGCCCGCATACCGAAAAAAGAAAAATAAAAAAGACAATTAGTGACTCTTGATAAGGAGAAGGCTTCGAAGAGGAGATGCCTGACTAGGGTTTTCAAGGATAAGCAGGAATTTCCCAGGAAGACAAAAGAGAAAGGCAGACTGAGTCATAACAGCATGAAATATCCTTGCCTGTTTCAGGCACTCAAAGTTTGGCACTGCTAGGAATCGACTGGAGAGGAGAGTTTAATGGGAGATACGGATGGAGATGTGGAGTCTTGTAGACCATGACCAAGGGGACTGGACTTCATCTTGAAGACAAGAGGTCAAAGATTTGAAAGAGAGGATTAACGTGACCAGCTCTGTGTTTTAGATAAGTCACTCTACAGAGGACAGATGGAAGGGCTTGAAAATAGACACTGCAAGAACAGTCAGAAGCTTATCATAGTAGTCCAAGACGAAGGGGCCCCGAACTAAAGCAAGGGTATTTTGCATAACAAAGCAGGAAGAGATTTAAGAGTGAGCAGGAGACAAAATGATCAGAACTGGGTAAATGGCCAGATGCAGAGATGATGGAGAGGAAGGAGATTTGAATTTACTGGGTGTCCGAGTCAGGGGGCTTTCACCAACAGAGATAAGGAATGCAGAAGAAACAGGTTTGCAGAGGAACGATAAATGTGTTCAGTTTGGGTGTATTAAATGTGCGGTGTCCATAGGACAATCTGGGCAGCCGTTCTGCAGCTCTGAAGAAAGATTAAGCCAGATGACCCAGATTGAATTTACCAGTGTCTAAGTGGCCTCTAAAATCGTGGGAGTGAATGAGATGAGAGGGTGGAGTAAAAGCAGGGACAAGGACAGTTTCAGGAGGAATGCCAACATCTTTTGCAAACCCAAAACAACGGCCAAAGAACCAGGAGAGAAATGAGAGAAAACTGTTTTGCCAAGTGTGGCATATGGTCCCTTGGTCCATTCCCCTTTCCTTGAATCTGAGTTAAGCTTGTGACTGCTTCAACCAACAGAATACAGAAAAGGGATGGTATGTGACTTCCAAGGCTGGGTCATAAAAGGTGCTGTAGTTTCCAGCTTTTTCTCTGGGGCATGCATACTTGGAGCCCTGAGCCACCCAAGTAAGAAGACCAACTACCCTGAAGCCGCCACTTTGTAAGGGAGCCCAACCACATCAACAGACCAAATGCTGGAGCTCCACTCTTCCAGTCATCCCTGCCCAGGCACCAGACATATGAGTGACAAGGCTTCAGATGATTCCAGCCCTTTGCCCTCCAGTGACCACCCGGATGTCAAGTCTTCTGGCCTGAGGTCCGAAACATGGTGAAGCAGAAACCAGCTATCCCTGTTGTGCCCTGTCTGAATTCCTGACACGGTGACTCCCTGAGCATAATACAATGGTTGCTTTAAAGCTGCTAAACTTGGGAGCAGTTTGTTACAGAGCAATGAGGACTGTAACGCCAAGGTTAGGGCATTTCAAACAGAAGGGAATGGCCGATGGTGTTCAACAACATGAAGACGTTTAGTACGGTAAGGAGGAATCGGGTCTCCGTTTCACGGGCTCCAGAGCTCAGCCGCACACTTTCCATGACCGATCTCAGTACCTGCGGGGCCAGGAATCTACACGCGGCTCATCCACGAACTCCAAGCTGCCATGTGAGCCACTGTCCCAGATGGGCCCCTGGGGGTGCTGAGGGCTGGAGTGACTCGCTCTCTGTGGGTACTCGTGAGTATTCATTTTGGGGAAACCTGACTGCTGATGGCAACTGGCACTGAAGATTCGCCCATGAACACAACTGTTCCAAGGCACACTGTCACGTGCTCGCTGTGGTCAACTTTGCCTTTAGAAAGGTAGAAGTCTAAAGCGTCAGGTTTTTCTGGAGAGAAATGGTTAGCATTGTATATATCAGTAGTCCCAAGCAGCCACCTGAAAACAGGCTCATAAGCAATCTGTTTTCAAAGCCCTTGGCCGAGGGTGCTCCTCTCTTCCTGAGTGAGCGCTGGATTTCTGACACTCAGGATACGTGTGAAACCGTGATCGTCTTGCACAGTCTGCATCTGTACCTCTGGGCAACTCACTTCCTGTCCAGCCATCAAGTCTCCGGGTCTCCTGAGTTGCTGGGAAATGCAGCATTCCTCTCCCTGGCCACAGCCCTGCCCCCTGAAGGCCTGCTTGGTCTTCCACTCTGTTCTTGCCCTGCTCCCCCTAAACCTTCTCTGTGCCCCAGAGATAGTCCAGGTCAAAGGAATGTGCTAAAACACAGAGACTGAGCCACCTGGGACCCTGCGGAATACTCAGTCTGCACGACGGGAGACCTAGAAATGAGACCCAGTGGTACAATTAACCAGAGGAGAAAGCTGATCTTATCACACCTTTTCTTTTGCAAAAATCTCATCATAAGGATATGGCTGAGTTGTTTTCTGTTTTGGGGGTTTTTTTTTAATTTATTATTTATTTTTGGCTGCACTGAGTCTTCGTTGCTGCGCGTGGGCATTCTCTGGTTTCGGCGAGCAGGGTCTATTATTCGTTGCGGTGCCTGTAGGCTTCTCGTTGCAGTGGCTTCTCTTGCTGTGGAGCACGGGCTCTAGGTGCGTGGGCTCAGTAGTTGTGGCACATGGACTCAGTAGCCGTGGCGTGCAGGCTCAGTAGTTGTGGCACAGGGGCTTAACTGCTCCGCGGCATGTGGGATCTTCCTGGACCAGGGCTCGAACCCGTGTCCTCTGCACTGGCAGGCAATTCTTAGCCACTGTGTCACCAGGGAAGCCCATGGCTGAGTTTTAACTGTTCCTTTATCAACACAATTTCTGAGCAGCTACTTGGAATGAAACCTTGTGGGAAGAGAAATGAAGAGTAATAACGGAAATCACTGTCCTGGGGGGTGGGGGGTGGGCTGATATTTTAATCAGGGAGACAGGATATCTGCAGAGACACTGAAAATCATCAACACATTTTTCAAGGTTTCAGCCTTTATTACTAGGTTCCAAACTACCTCTGCAGCCCCGCCTCCCATTCTCTCTACACCCCATGCCCCAGCCTTGCTGCTCTCACCACTACATGCACTTCTACACCCCCAGGCCTTCATTCAAGCTGCCCCCTCGCCCAGAAACCTCCCTCCACCTACTTTTTTTTTTTTTTTGCGGTACGCGGGCCTCTCACTGTCGTGGCCTCTCCCGTTGCGGAGCACAGGCTCTGGACGCGCAGGCTCAGCGGCCATGGCTCACGGGCCCAGCCGCTCCGCGACACGTGGGATCCTCCCGGACCGGGGCACGAACCCGCGTCCCCTACACCGGCAGGTGGACTCTCAACCACTGCGCCACCAGGGAAGCCCCCTCCACCTACTTTTGCCCATCACCCTTCTCCAAGCCCTCACCCCTCGGTCCCAACGTCTCTGCTCAAATGTCATGTTGCCTACTAGGCCTTCCCTGACCAACCTATTCAAAACTGCAAGCCACCCCACACCCCAGCACTCCCGAGCCCTTCTTTTGGCTTATCATCTTCTAACGACCACGATTTACTTATCTTATTTATCACGTCTCCCTTCCACCAGAAAGGAAGTTCTGTGAGATCAGGAATTTTGTTTGTTTTGTTCACAGATATACTCCTGGTACCTGGGTCATGAGTGATAGTCAATAAATATTTGCTGAGTGAATGAACGAACATTCTAAAGCATTCCCCCATCACCCTTCAGACGCCATAAACGATTCCTGTCTCTACACCCGCACAGGATATAAACTGTTCCTAAACAGTGGCTTCCCATTATCACTACATATTTACTCATCATGTTAAAGTTCCTTGCAAGAAAAGACCATTGTTTGTTCATCTTCGTATCCCCCAAAGCACTGGTGGTGCTCAAGTATATAATCTACTGAATCCAACTTAAAAATCAAATTGCATGGAAAATGGGCAAAGAATACACAGCTAATGTAACTCTACACCTAAACGATTCTCGTGCCCTTCAGCGGTACTCACGAGGCTTGTCTTGGGAGCAGAGCACAGTGCTAGGGTTTCTGAAAATACAGATAAACAAGACACACAGGTGCAACGTCCTACGTGATAGCCACTAGCCACATTTCAAGTGCGCGGGGGCCGTATGTACTGGATGGCACAGAACGTATAGCTCGTCGAACAAAGTTTTACTGGACAGCAGTGACATAGATAGTTTTGGTCCTCAGCGTCTAAACCTCTAGTGGGGCACACAGGACAGGTACAGGAAGGACCAGGGAAAGAATATGTTAACCAGTCATAAAGGAAGCAGCAGAGGGCTGCGACTGGAAAGGTAAGAGCTGTCACTGCTTGAGGGAAAGGAAGAAGTGGGAGAGGCTGCAAGAGAGGGGAGGAGATACGTGAGATGACCCTCTAAAAATGAGTGCGTTTTTCTAGGCAAGAGAAAGGAAGGTCATCCCAGAAGCCTGGACACAGAGGGGCTCCAGGGCCCACTCCCTAGAGCAGAGGCGCCTGGGGACCTATGTGACATGCCACAAGAAGGTGAGCCTGGACTTCCAGCTCTGGAATTCCAGACCCCCTGGGCAGTCGGGAGCAGGGTGCATGTAAGTCTGGAGTCAGAGACGGGCCACCAGAGAGAAGCCACTCGAAACCAGATGAGAGATCTGATGGATGACGGCAGCAGAAGTAGAAATTAGGGAACGGACACGTGGCAGCAGCAGGCCAGGGATGAGGCCACCAGTGACCCTTGGGGAGACGAAACACTCCAATTTAAAGGGTCCAGGGAGCTCGCAATAGCACAGTCTCCCTGAGATTGCAAGCAGCTGCAAGGCACATCCCACATCTGCTCGGAGTCTGGGGCTGGGGGGTTCACAGACTAACCAACACGCAAGTCCGGATGGCTCAGCCTCAGAAGCTCCTGCTGGGAAACCGAGGGGTCCACCCTCTGTTCAAGTGCAGCAGGCCAGCTTTCTTCGGTCCCTCCCAAGCCACCCACTGTGGGTTAAAGAGGTATATACGCACCCTCTGAGGGCTCAGCGTGGAACAATTCCAGACACAGAACGAGGCCTTAAGCAGGTGGCGAAGATGCAGGGCGCAACTTGGGTGATGCTACTGTAGGGCTCCACAAAGCCTAGGATGCATTTCGGCGAGCAGCTAATAATAAAAGCAGGAGGAGGGGGAAAGGTGGAAAAGTCAACCTGGCATTTCCCGGGGACCCTCCTCCTCCCCACACGGCCACAGGCACCTTTGTGACAACTGGCTTCTATCTCCAATAGCCTATTTTCAGCGGCCAAGGGCCAAGACCCAATGCTCGCGAGGCCCTCTATTCAAGAGCCTTTTATCTAGCAGGCACATACTTGACAAAAAAGAAAAAGGGAAGGATTTCTAAAGCGGTCAGGCCAAAAAAACTAAGAGGACTGGGCGGTGCTGTATTCAGAGCAAAGAAAATTCTGGAAACCTCCCGAAAGGACATTGCCTGCCTCTTGCTATTCAGCAATCAGGAGCTGACAGGGCTGTGGACACATGGCGGCTGAGGAGGGCAAAGTTGCAGGGAGAAGTAAAAGGGGGAGAAACCCACCCGAGAAACAACTTCCTGCCAGGCCGACAGCTGACATTCGAAGTGCACACAGGATATGCCAAGAAATTATCAGGCCTGGCTTTTCTCTCCCTGATAGATGACAAAGCAGAAGAAAAAGAAGAACACGCGGAAAGCAAGAAAACGAAGAAACAACCGCAGCCACACACATCTCATAAATCACGACTTTTATTGAAAGTTTCGCCACATAATAGCAACAGTCAAATTGAATAAAGACACCCTTCCGTAAAGTAACAGGGAGAGACTGGACATCTCCCCCAGCCCAGGATGGCCGGGAGGGAAAACGACTCTGAGACAGACAAGGGTTGGGGGAAAGGAGATTCAGCAGTAGAGACGAGTGGTGGGTTTTCTCCATTCTTCTCAAAACATGGGCACCGAGAAGCTACGAGAGACGTGGGGTAAACACACCACAGAGGAGAACAAACACGTCGGTCAGGGCTTTGCTCTGCAGGGTGTGGGGTGGGTCCGTCTGATGAGGGGGTCAAGAGTGAAATCAGGACTTGGGATGGGTCTGCAAAAAGCGTCAGATGCAAGGAAGGAAGAGAAGCATCTGTGGTTGAACCCCACGGGAGGAACACCAGACTGGGGGCCAGCAGTTGGCGCATGTGTGGCCAGTTCACACATGAAGCCAGCCCAGCTATGCCCGGCCACTGCCACAGGTACCATGGTGGGCCCACGCGGTGGCAGAAGAAGCCACTTCCGCTCGTCTCACCGGCCCCCCCTGCTCCAATTCTGTCACAGAGTCAGAGAGGGGGCTTCAGCTGGAGGAAGGCCTTCCTTCCTCAAGGAGGACTGGTCACTCCAGAACCTTCTCCCCAAGTTACTCACCCTGAAAGCTCGACGTGCTGCCGTCCCTGAACTGGGAATGGAGCTAAGATGTTGTTCCAGTGCCCCAGCCTGCGAGGTGGGAGGAGTGACAGGATGAGGGGTCTTTATCTAGTCCCAGCCTCTCCTCTGCCTGATTCATCTAAACAAATTAGCTTCGTGGGTGTTCTTAAGTGATGACGAGCAGGGAAAGAAATGAATGTATTTCTTTCCAAATTATGCCGTTTGCAGAAGCCAGAGAAACAGATTTGTGGTCAAATAGATTTGAAGGCCTTGTTGTAAGACAACTACTTTCACGGGGCAAGTGGCCACCGAGGTGAACCGGCCGGAAGCCCTCCGCACACATGGCTGAGTGTATGGGAGCCCCGCTCGACCTGGACAGGCCCCTGCCCTTTCCCTGACACAGGAGCCAGCCCCCAGCGCTGTGACATCAGAGGGTGATAACAGCCAGGAGTGTTTCTAAGCAAATGCCCTGGAGAACTGGACACCCCGACTCCAGGCCGAGTTAACGATTACCAGCCTAGTAGTAGTACCTGCAGTCAGGCCTGGTACACTCCTTCCTTTCTGACTCCACCCCAAGCCCCTTAAAAACAGCCCCCAGAATGACCACGTGCTTCCCCTCCCGGGGGGTGAGGGTGGAGTCTCATTTACACGGAGGTTTTAGCAGCAAATGTGTCATAAGGCAAAAGGCAGAAATTCTCGATTGTGGAAAGAGATAGGGAGGCCACATTTTCCCAAAAGATTAAAATACCGTTTCTGAAATGTTAATGTTTAACCAATCAGCTGCTCACCGACAGACCCACTCCTCAAGGGGGTTAGGAAGACAAAGAAGGGCCTCAGAGTTTTGATTTCTGTTGTCTAAAACTTAAGGAGAATTAAAAATCACAAACTATTATTTTTCATTATGGTGTATCACAAGATACTGAACATAACTCCTGCAGTAGGACCTTGTTGTTTATCCATTCTGTATATACCAGGATAACTGAGTCACTCTGTTGTACAGCAGTAATTAACACAACACTGTAACTCAACTATATACTTCAATAAAAAAATAAATAAATAAATAAAAAATCACAGGGCTTCCCTGGTGGCGCAGGGGTTGAGAGCCCACCTGCCGAGGCAGGAGACGCGGGTTCGTGCCCCGGTCCGGGAGGATCCCGTATGCCGCGGAGCGGCTGGGCCCGTGAGCCGTGGCCGCTGAGCCTGCGCGTCCGGAGCCTGTGCTCCGCGGTGGGAGGGGCCCCTGCAGTGAGAGGCCCGCGTACCGCAGGATAAAAAAAAAAAAAAATCACAAACTAAAAACTAGACCACCAGTGACTTCATGTAACAGAAGTTTCTCCAACTCCAGAACACAGGGTCATGGAGAGGTCAAGATCTCACCTCACACGCCCGTTCCTGAGGCTTTCCAGGGACTCTTTACGGAGGGGAAGCGGTCTGAGGGCTGGGCTGGCGCGTAGATAAGTGCTGTCGTGGGGTGGGGTGTTGTACTGTGTGGTGTTGAAGAAGTAATACATGGTTTCAGAACATGCTTGTTGAATTGTACTGAACCAACCGTGAAGCTTCACGGACAAGCAAGCGTAGATGGACTCTGGCATGACCCGGAGGGGAGGGCAGGGAACTGGATCCAGACCTGGTTCACGCTCCCAGCCTGCTGCTGGCTGTTGGACCCTGAGGCAGACGTGTCAGCCCTCTAAGCCTTAGTTACCCCATCTGTGAAATGGGGCCATATTCCAGGTGTTTTACAGCATTGCTACGAGGATCCAATCAGACTGTATGTGAAAGTGCTCTGTTCGCCAGAAAAGGTACTGGAGGCATCAGTCTCCTGGACACTCGCAGCGACTCACCCATCACAGACATGTGATTTTTCTACCTCAGATGTCCAGTAACAGGGCCTGAGGGAAAATGGGAGCAGGAATTCTGATCCCCCCTTGGCATCAATAGCATCAATCACCTGAAAGGAGAAATGCTCCCTCAGGAAGATAAGGGAAACCTCATATCATCTAATTAGAGCAGGCAGGTGAGCGCACGTTCAAAAGCAGGCAGCCCTGCTCAGCCTGCTGCTCCTGGGCGGCGGAGTGAGACTCGGCAGACGGGGTCTGGGGTGCCGCTGCTGTGGGAACGGGCACCTTTCAACCGTGAGGGCCACCGCCCACGTGGAGGGGAGAAGGAAGGGGCGGGAGCACGGCCACGCGCACGTCTCAACACACCCCTTTGTGCCCTCCACCGGCGCCCCACTCCCACCAGGCTGCTCATCCCAGGGGCCCCCAAACACACTCACTCAGAGGGGCCTGAGCACCTTTATTCTCACTGGACGCGCCTCAAGTGCACCGCCCTCGGTCCTTGCGGAAGCCTTATGCGGCAGGGTGGATAATGTCACATCATCGCATCTTAGCAGCGGCAGCACATCGCACCTGCTGGGCCCTCACTCCGCGTCAGGCACTGTTGCAAGCACCTGCCATGTTTAACGCTCACCACAACCCTATAAGGTGGGAATTATCATTATCTCCATTTTACAGATGAAAGAAACAGAGGCACAGAGATGCAGAGGAAAGGACACGAGCTAGACCACGAGCCCAGGCAACATGGTTCCAAGCCTACACCCCACCGGCTGGTCCATGCTACCTCCTCTGAATGTAGTACATTCTCTGAATGGTGCGTCTCATCTTCTTCTCCCAGAATGCAACGCCTGGGCATCACGTCTTAACCAAGCACCCAGCAAGTACTGGAAACAAACTCCAGATTCGGTAAATGGAAGAGGAGGAAGGGAAAGGACTGAGAGGACAGGATGAGGAAAAGAGGAAGGAGAGGAGAGAGCGGGGAGGAGGGGTGTCACGTCTTGGCTGTGAGTCCCGGGATGAGGAATTTAGAACCAGGTTCCTACTTCGGCAGGTGTCAAGAGGAGTCAGGAGTCCCACACCCACTACTACCTCCCCAACCCCCCACCCCCGCCAAGAGTGGGAGGCGGTAAAGGTCAGAAAAACAGAATTAACGGCAGCAGCCATGACAGATGCCATGTACAGCGTGTGGGCCGTGAGGCCAGCTCCAGGCTAAGCATTTTATGTGCATTATTTCACTGAATCCTCCCCCAAACTCTATGAACTCAGGGTCATCATTACCCCATTTTACACTGGAGGAAACTGATGCTTCCAGATGTTAAATCACTTGCCCAAAGCCAGATATCTACCAGAGCTGAAACTACCCAGCCTGGTCCAAATACAGTATCTACATGACTTTTCCCTAGTCGCATGGTACCCACTGTCCTCCAGCCACGCGTATGGATGAACAGAGCACGGGATGTCTTTAACCCCAAGCCACGCATCCTTAGAATACACAAAGCAAGGAGGGCTCGTGTCCAGGAGGTGAGAAGTGCAAAGAGAAAACTGAAAGCAGTTAGGTGCCCAGATGACATTCCAGAAGAGGAGAGGCCTGGCCATAAGATGTCATCCGTGGTCAGCAGATGCATCCCCTGCCACCCAAGGAAAGGCCAACTCAAGGGTTGATGGCCCCAAAAGCTTGCTCGATCGCTCCCAAGTCCTCGTCAAAGGCACTTGGACTAGGAACAAAGACCAAAAATGAAGACAGTACCCACTGATTCTCCCCCAGTCTAGGTGATTCCTTCTTTCAAGTCTTTGTTCAAACCTCTGCTGTTCCAAGAAGCCCTGCCTGGCTTAACAGCTCCCGTCTTCACCCCATGAACCCCTAGCCTTCACTGCTGCTCAGAGATCCACTACGTCATCGGACACATGACCCTATATTCCATCACTGTCTCTACATGCTCAGAGATTGTTTCCTAGCAGGACTTAACCACCTGAGCAGAAAAGGAAACTCCTCTGGAGACAGAATCGCTTCTTTACTTTCTTAGGTGTCTCTCCCCTGCTCCTTGCTCTACCCCACCAAGCAGAATGTCCTACAAGCAACCACTCAGTAGGAGTAGCTGAGCCACCTAAGCAGCTCAAGGCCTGGGCAGGTTGCTGGTCACCTGCTGCCGGGGAATTAAACTTGCTAACCACTACCCGTCATGCCATCCCTCTCTGAGTTTTTGACGCTTTATCTATTTATCCCCTCCTTCCTCTCCCAAATGTCTCATTTTCAATTTAATCATTGCTGGATGTTCTTAAATAAACCTCATATTAACCCAGCCAAATCTAAACTCAGGGCTGCAAACACTAGGCACTCAGCTGCCCCACCAGGAAGCTGGCAATGACCAGGAAGTAGCAAAGAATGACGGGGAAATCTGGGGAGCGACACGAAGTCCCAGTAAAGATGCCGAAGATATGAAAACCAAGATGATCACTCCGATAACATGCAGGACCTGCAATCTGTTTGCCACCTTGTCTAAAGCACTTCCCAAATGTCAATTGTGCAGAGCGTAAATGCTAAGTGATAGATCAGAGGTAAACATCTTCCTAAATTATGGACTTTGAGAGGGAAAGTAGGGTTCCTCAATAGTATGAAGGGAAAGAGGGAAGACATATGGGAACATATGTATATGTATAACTGATTCACTTTGTTATAAAGCAGAAACTAATACACCATTGTAAAGCAATTATACCCCAATAAAGATGTTTTAAAAAAAAAAAGTATGAAGGGAATAAAACCAGAAAGAGGGCAGGGAAAATATTTAGGATGTTAAAGTTTTAGTGACAAATATCAGGATACAAGTTCAAGAGCTGGATGGGAAACACCTTCAACCCTCTGGCTGGATCCGGTCCCGAATTTACTGTCAGGTCAAATACTAAATTACCACACTACACCTATGGCTGCAAAAATGCAATGTAACTTCAAATGACATCTCCTAAAACAATACAAGTTAGTACTGTCACCCCATGATAATGTGCTTCTACATATAGCTTCTTTCTTGATCTGTCCTTTTATATTTTGTACAATTCCCCTGCTGTTTTTTTTTTTTTGCTTCTCTGCTAGTCTACCTTCCATGACCATAATACAGAACTCAAGCATATCTCTTATCATTTGATCTGTTTCCTATTGCTGAGAACACATGGTAAATAGGTGTCCATCAACCAATCCAAGCCTTTCTGTTAGGCAGAACTGAGGAACTGACTATTACTGTGTCAGACTCCCTTGCAGCTAGCCGTGAAAAGGGGAATGGGGGACTCTGTGCTTCTGTTGTTTGCTCTGGCAGAGTGGCCAGGGAGGTGTTTGGATGTTCTGCAGCAACATCCTGCACCTCAGCTGGCTCCTCACAGAGAATCTACTTTGCTGGTGAAGATCACAGCAAAGTAGCGGCAGTGCTTCCTGACCAAGCAACATGGCCATGGTTCTGAACCCTGCAGCTGTAGCATCAGCTTCCCGATTTGCTGCTAGGTGGCTCCCAGATGACAGAAGAGGTAGCAGCTGCTTGGAGACCCAGATCTGCTGCATGGCTCTGAGCCGTTTCTGAGAGCACAACCTAGAGGTTTTTCTAGATCGCCCAATGATTTCTGTAAGCATTTTGATGCCCTCCAACAAATTCCTTTCTGCTTAAACTAGATAGGAGTGGATTCAGCTTTCTGCAACCGAAACCAGACCAAAACTTGGCTTTTGTTCTTGTTTTTAAAAGTAGATCAACATCTTCATTTAAAAAGAAGACACAAACCAGAACCCTGTACTTTCAGTTAAGTTTAAAACTGGCCGACTGGCCTGAGACAAGGCATTTACTAATGTTTATTGGGCCACAGTTTTACTCATCCATAAAATGAGAGAGTGAAACAGGATGACCTCCAAGGTCCCTAACAAGCCTAACATTCGGTGATTCTAAATCCGAATGCCCTTTACTTTCGTAATTCTGAATTTATTTTCGCAATCAGTAAGATCAATGCCCCTCAGTTAAGGAGAAACAAAAAAAGTCCTCATTCTTAATAGGGTGGTGGCTTTCAAATCATGTTCTGGGACACAGGGTTCCAGGCCACGAAACTCCACTTTCACCTGAAGCTGAACATTTCCTTTGAAGAAATGGGTGGTAGGGGCAGGTGGGTAGGGGTGGTGAATAATATTCCATTATAGTTTGTCCTAGAATGGGAAGTGGTAGATTTGGTTTCTTCATTGTTTACAATTTTTTACAGCAGGAAGTACTCATCAATTCTTTGTATAATTAAACAAATAGAAAACAGGCATAGCTTGCTTTCAAATTCTGTTTACCCGTATGTACTATCCCCCACCACCACCGAAAAAAAAGAAATAGATCAGTATGCTGATCATGATTATCTCTGTGTGGTGAGATTTCAGGAACGTTTATTTTCATTTTTGTACTTTAGGACATTTTCCAAATTGGCCACATTGATTAACCTAGTGGGTAAAAAGGACATCGAAGAGCCTCCGCCCTCTCTCCCCTTCCCTCATCTTTGCAGGCGGCCCCTTGGAATGGTTACTCTGAAAGTTCTGATTCAGAGGAAAGCTATTTCCATCCTCAAACTTGGATAAATGTTAACCAAGTAAGATAGACGGGTGGCTAGGTCAGCCTGCTGAAGGTAAGTAGGTAGGTAAGCAAACAAAAGAGAAAGCTGGGCCAAACTGCACTGAAGAAGGGGCAAGTTTAAAGAAGAAATTCAGTCCCAGTTGAGTCAAGAAACACTGGTCTTTTAAAGATTAAGCCTTACCCTGCAGCACAAATAAAACTGTTTACTGTG
The DNA here is from genome assembly GCF_003031525.2 of Neophocaena asiaeorientalis asiaeorientalis. NCBI lineage: Eukaryota > Metazoa > Chordata > Mammalia > Artiodactyla > Phocoenidae > Neophocaena > Neophocaena asiaeorientalis. Next base: position 3,366,970 of record NW_020174560.1, on the reverse strand, counting down.
AACACATATTTTTTAAAATCTAGTTAACTTTTCAAAATCAAGTTGAATCTCTCAAACTTCTGTTGAAGGTATACAGGAGTTCCATCCTCCTTATAGGGTCAATTAAGATAAAAATATATTTTATAAGGAGATTACATGTGTAAATACATATGTTATAGGCATATTTAAAAGATTATAAATATTTATGTGTGTGTGTCCATATATATCATTTCCTTTAATGGGAATTCCCTGGCAGTCCAGTGGTTGAGACTCAGAACTTTCACTGCCGAGACCTGGGTTCAATCCCTGGTTGGGGAACTAAGATCCCACGAGCTGCACGGTGTGGCCCCAAAAAAAAAATATTCATAGTCTGTAACCCCAAAATTCCACATCATGGTGTACGTTGTATGAAGGCAATCAGAGATGGTGATAAGGGGGTCACGTACAAGGATGGTCACCATATTCATGATACAGTTATTAAATCAGATTAGTAAGGGACTTCCCGTGTGTCACAGTGGTTAAAAATCCGCCTGCCAATGCAGGGGACGCAGGTTGGAACCCTGATCCGGGAAGATCCCACATGCCAAGCAGCAACTAAGCCTGTGCGCCACAACTACTGAGCCTGCGCTCTAGAGCCCGTGCTCCGCAACGAGAGAAGCCACCGCAATGAGAAGCCCGCGCACCACAACGAAGAGTAGCCCCCGGTCGGGGCAACTACAGAAAGCCCGCGTGCAGCAACGAAGACCCAATGCAGCCAAAATTAAATAAGTAAATAAATCTATTATTTTTTAAAAGAAGAAATAATCATTTTAAAAAATCAGATTAGTGAATAACATGTGTGGGTGTATGTTTTCCCTATTTTTTTTTGCCATGAAAAGAAGATGAAAGAAAACGCACCAAAATGTTAACAATGGTCATCCCTAAGTGGTAAATAGAGTTAGGGAGATTTTTACTTAGTTCTTGTGGTTTTCCACACACTTCCCAAGTTTTGTAACTGGAGGAATAGGGCCAAAGCAGGAATAAATGTCCTAAACAAACAAACTGCCCAAGCCTCTCCTTTCTGTAAATGCCCAATTGGAGTCAAAAGCGTTTTTTTTTTTTTTTAATCACAGGCCAATCTTGTAATTTTACTCCATCAACTGTCTGAATGGACAGACATTACTCATCTGCCATGTTTGTGGCTGGGGTGGTGTTTTATGCTGTTTTTTAATTAATTAATTTGAGTCACAGGCATTTGAAATGAGACTATTTTATGGAGCTAAAATTTACATTTATCTCCCTTTTTAAAGCCCATTTAGCAAATTAACAAGAAAACAGCAACAATCAGGGAAGTTACTATGCCCACTCCCATGTGTCACATATAAAACAGCAACTGCAGGAGTCCCATGAGGGCCAAGTGAGATTGTCTGGTAAAGAACTTGGGTGGGTGGGTAGGTGGGGGGGGTTGTCAGTAATAATAGCGAAATACCATTAATATGCTTAAAGTCCAGCTGTTTGGTGACTTTGACACAGGGTTTCTGAACTCTCAGTGAGGTGACGTCTGAGCCTTCCGTGCAAAGCTCCCTGGGACTGTGCATCCAGCATCTCTCTGGTAAAGGGTCCATAATGTTCCCAGCATGATCCATGACTCAAGATAGGTTAGAAATACAGTTCACAGAAGGGAAATCAATGCAGCTGCCTGTTGATGAATTTTATCTATAACCAAAGTAGGTCCAGCAGGGTCTCCCTCTATTTAAAACAAACCTAGCAGAAAGAGCTGGTGGCCAGTTGGTCCTCACTGAACACCCCAGAGGTCTCACTGCAGAGCAGACTGTCTTAGCGCCAAATCCTGACGACACCCATCCAAGCACCTCGGTGTCTTTGGACAGAAAGGAACACTGAGAGCAATGAAGGCAGCAGGTGGGACGCCAGCCTCGCGTCAAACACTGGAAGCCAACTTTAAAATGGGTCCTTTCTACCAAGGACTCTGTTTTATTGCAAAACAGAATGGCCTTCCTTCCACTTGGAAAGATATGTGTAATCCAACCCCTTCCTGATTCAAACAGCCCTTTTTCCACAATCTACCTGAGTTTGTGAAGTCTGCCTAAACGTTTAAGATATTTCAACTAAGAATGAAAGCAGCAGAAATAATAATGACCTTGGATGCCAAGGCAGGTCCGAACAGGCACACAAAGGGCACACAAATTTCCTTTCTTCCAATGGCGGCTTTCACTGCTACCCCAACTGATGGCTTGAAATTACCTCCCGTGGTTAATAATTCAAACCCGTGGGCTGGGCAAGTTTTAACGTTTCAATGTTGGTTTACAATAAACGCAGCAACAGTGTTTTAAGGATGTTTGATTTCTAATTAGTCTATTGATTTACCAGTCTGCTTAACGATACTTTATTCCTGTGCTTTTATTCTGTCTTCTATTCTTATTCAGAAAGAGTGGTGGTTACTCAGGCTCTGGTCTCCTCTGAACACCTCCAGACTACAGCCCCCACCGTCTCCGGGGGCACAGGATATGATGGTAAGAACAGAAGGCATAAAGCTTGAAAGCCTGGATTCTGTGTGGCCTTGGGCAAGTTAGGGGAACCTGTCTGTGCCTCTGTTTCTTTGTCTATAAAACGGGAATGACGGTACTTAACTCACAGGACTAGCGTGTCCATTTAATGAGATGACCCACGAAAACCCCTCAGATCAGCGCCTGACAGAGTAAGCGCCCAGAGCCTCGGGCCCCTTTTTTCCCTTCCTTGGTGGTTCAGAAACTGTCGAAATTGTTAATCTGAACATTTCAACATCTTCCTTTGCAAAACCAAGAGCAGCTGAGAAGGTGGCGTGCCCCATGGAATACTTTCTAGGAACAAAACCAGGATGAGTTATTCATCAATAGGAGGGTCCTTTACAATGGCAGATTTAGGCTAGTCTATTAAATAAGGTCAGTCCAACATGCTTTATTCCCAGGGGGACAGGCTCAGAGACACCAAAGCCCTTCTCAAGGTCACACAGATCAAGTAGCTGGAGGCAAACAGGTCTCAGAACCCATGGTCCCTGAACTATGTACGACTGACGGCCCTTCTCGTTATGCTTTGTTCTCATCTATTTCCCCACTGGAGGCTGACGGGTGAGGTGGGGAGGTAATGCATGTGCCCAGTGAGGCCTGCTACACTTCTGTCACAGAGCCAACTGTATGGCAATGGCCTAGGCTTGCTGCAGGGGCAATGGTGATGTCACTCTTGATGAAATAACTAAGAATGGAACCTAGTCATTCCCACCGCCGGAAAGAAGCAAACAGTGCTACCAACCAATGGGTCAAAAGCAGGCCTGAGAACTAGCTTCACCAGTGTTTCCATAAAGCTCACTGAGTGATTCTGAGATGCAGCCTCATTTTGAAGTCACTGGCATAGATGGTGAGGCCAGTATGAAACTGTTTCTCCCTCACAGATGGATGAAAAAAGGCCAATATGCCATGATGTCTGATATCCCAATTCCCTCAGACATGCTGTTCCTTCTTTCTAGAATGTTTCTCCTTTCCTTGTCTATCTGGAAAATTCCTATTCGTCCTTCAAAGTCCAGGTCCAAAGTCCAGGTAAGAAAACAATTCATCCTGTTTTCCCTGACAACTCCCTGCCAGGCTCACCCACTGGCACTTGCCATCTACCCCGGAGCTGTGCTACCTCAGTACCTAGTACATAACTTCAACATGCCACTCATCTGCCTATCTGCTACTTCCGTGGTTCTCAAACTTTTTGGTGTCACAATACCTTGACACTCTTAAAAAGCAAGGATCACCCAAGCATTTTTGTTTATGCATCTTATATCTATCAATGGTTACTGTATTAGAAATTAAAACAGATATTTTTATTAGAAATTAAAACAGACATTTTAAAATAAGAATACACACATGCCATTAGCCATCCGAACAATGATGTCAACACAGACCGCGGCCTCTGGAAAATTCCACGGTACAGTCATGGAAAGGATGAGAGTGAAAAAGCCAAATAAAAGTCTCGGAATTATTATGAAAAAAACGTTTTGATCCCATAGACTCCTTGAAAAGGTCTCTGGGATGTCCAGGCGTCCCCAATCAACACTTTGAAAACCACTGTTCTAGTGCATTCCTTTGCCATGTCCTGTTTTTTCCTACTCTGGAAGCTGCTCGAGGCAGGGCCTTATCTTACGTCTTCCTGTGTCCTGATGCCCACACTGGTGAACTCCCTTAACCCCCCACTCCCTGGAACCCTGCAAAACCCACCGCAGCTCCCCTCACGGCGGCAACCTTGCTTCACGCCCCATGTCCCACCAGGCCTCCGGGACGTGGCACAGCTGGAAGGGGGCAGTCTGGCAGGTGCATGGGTGCCTCTGGGCACAGGCCTATGCTAGGGTCACCCTGACCCTCTCCCAGAGAGAAGCTTCTCTGCAGATAAGCAACTCCGGAGGTGAGCGTTCACAACATTTATTTACAAAAGGCTGCTACCTGGAGAACGCAGGATACCTTTCAGGTGGGGATTTTAAATCTGATTTGCTTTCCACCGATCCCCCGTAACAAGCCTCTGGGGAAGGACCCAGGAGCTGGGTCCCACAGTTCTTAGGCTACGGAAGCTCAGGCAGCACCGAGAAAGGCTGTTCGGGTCCAGCGGGGCAGGCAGGCCACGGAACCAAGGGCCTCTCTAAGGCCCGAGACTCTCCCTGAGTTCTGGCTAAGACCAGTCTCACCACAGTGGTCGGTCCTCCCGGAAAGGTCCCTATAAAAATGCCCCGAACTCCGTCTGCCTCTTCCAGCCACTCCCCCACCTCCACCTACTACACACACAGTCTTTTCTACCAGCCGCCAGTTTCTAGTTTTCTCTCCTCAGAAAACTTCCAAAAAAAAAAAAAAAAATCACAACTCAGGAAAAGACACCCACGCACCTTGGTCACCGCGCGTGAAGCCATTCCCCCCACGTGGCTTTGTCTCGACTCTACAGCTGCCAGTGGAGGAGAAAGACGTGCCTTTTTTTATACCAAGGTTCTGCCTCATTCTCACCCTCCAAAGCCCCTACCTGGGCGCGCGTATGCAAGGTTAACGCTGATATCGCTATCTGAATACACACTGTAGCTCCGAAAACAAGCCAATAGCTCAGAGGATCCAAGGCAAACTCGGTCCGACAGCCACAGCCCTGACGGCTGCCAAGTCTGATTGACTAGTTGGATATATTTAGATACGGGGGAGGAGGGGGATAAAACACTGTTGTGCTACTGAACTCAAGAAGACTGTGTTGGTAACGACAGACTCGCAAATAAACAGTCAGCAGCCATTCAACTACATCATCTGGCGTCCCCCGCACAGAGCCCTCGCCGGTAAACTACAGGGAATTTCAAAAGCCACCCACGCGAATGAAAAAAAAAAAAAAGAGGCAATTAGAAAGGGTTCTGCCACAGCAATCCCCACAATTATCCTTTAGAAATAAACAAATAAGTAAATATGATCTGTTCCTTGGCTCTCTGCTCTGCTCCACCCCACCCTCACACCTTCCCAGTCTAGGACAAATGGATTATTGATAGAGCAGTAACCAGGCCAAGGTTACTCAATTAAGCCCTGGACCCTATGTTTCTGCTTTTGCAAAGGTTCTGTTTGAAATCTGGCCCTCTCCACCACCAACCACTACATGTGTGGAAATAAAAGTCAGGGTTATTTTAATTTCTTTCTTTCAAGAGATGGAAATATTTAGAGTACGGGGTGGTAACAGTTATTCATTACAGATCCCTTCACCAGGTGGTTCATATACCTCATCCCTTCAGGGGAGGGAAGGGAGAGGGGCAGAGAAGGACCCAGCTGGGGAGTCAGACTCCAGCACAGAGACCAACCCTATCAGAGGGTTTGGGCCTCAGACAAATGGATTTACACCCTATCAGTCTCAGTTTCCTAACCGTAAGGTCAGGGAGATAATACCCATCATTGGCAGGATTTATTCATTCATTCGACAAACGTTTATTGTGACACTACTATGTACCAGGTACCACAGAAAATGCTGAGATCCATTCACAAATAAATTAAAAGTTAAACAAGATGGGCTGTATGGTGCTCTGAACAACACCAGGAATACGGTAAGTGCTCTGTGCATGGGGCTACCCCGCCGCTATGACCCTTCTGTTTGCCCATCTCCAGCCTCTCACCCCACTTCCTCCCTCCCAAGGCCTTCCTTTGGCTATTCTAGCTCACCGAGCTTTCACCAGATTGTTTTTTAATGTTTTATTTATTTTATTTTTATTTATTTATTATTAGTTTTGGCTGCATGGGGTCTTTGTTGCTGCGCGTGGGCTTCCTCTAGTTGCGGCGAGCGGGGGCTACTCTTCATCGCGGTACGCGGGCTTCTCACTTCAGTGGATTCTCTTGTTGGTGGACCATGGGCTCTAGGCATGCAGGCTTCAGTAGCTGTGGCACGCGGGCTCAGTAGTTGTGGCGCACGGGCTTAGTTGCTCCACAGCATGTGGGATCTTCCCAGACCAGGGCTCGAACCTGTGTCCCCTGCATTAGCAGGCGGATTCTTAACCACTGCGCCACCAGGGAAGCCCCTCACTGAGCTTTCGAGCAGACTGTTCTCCTGCTCTACCCCTCCTGACCTAACTCCATTCATGCTAAGTCACTCCTGGATGCCTCCCAACAGATGATGCCCTGATACTTTGCTCTCATGTCACCCTCTACTCTTCCTCTACAGCACTCGTCACCGGTTGTTCTGATGCGCCTACTTGCGAGATTATTTTCGTGTCTGTCCCCCAGTTTCCTGTAGGCTCCACAGAGGCATCTTCCTTCACCACTGAATTCCTCCTTGGCACCTAGAAAAGCACTAGTAGGTACCTAATGCATATCTGTTGGTGGAACGAATGAATGAACCACTTAATGGAGGTAGTCCAGGTGTCTCTGAAGGCCTCTCCTCCACCTCTAGAAACACGACTCCAAGAACTAGTCCCATGATTCTCATCTGCAAAATGAACGGCCGTGAACATCCAAGACCTTCAGCTTTTTTTAAATTAAGTCTCAACACAGGATGTTTCTCTGAACATGGCTAGATCTTTAGAGACAGCAAATATTTTCTTATGAAATAAAAATAAGTTGGGTATCAACTCTTAACAGACAGGAAGTGCCACAAGGTCTTGAAAACAGAGGTTCTTTTTTTTTTTTTTTTTTTAAAAGAATAAATACAGACTTTTGTTTTGGGCAAAACCCTTTGCTAAGAGGGATAGAAGCCAGCAATACGAAAAAGGAAAAAAGAAAGAAACAGCCCAGGCATCCCTGAGCAACACATCCAGGTTCACAGAGCACAAAGGATGTACAGGCCCAAGGAAGCCCTAGGGTTTCTGTTTTTAGGACAAGATTCGATCCCAAAAGGGGGCTCTGGGGTTCAGAGTAAAAGGAGCTGGAGGCTGTTCACACCAAATATTCAAGACCCGATCCTCCGGTTCCAGGGGTTCCCGAGTGGTGTTGGGGGGCGTGATGCAGGGTTGAGGGAGGTGATGGTTATAGTATGGGTGGAAAACGGGCCCATTAGAGAAGCAGAGCCTTAATTTATCAATTAGACGCCATCTGTGGATTGTGTTCCTTGAAATAATTGTTGAATCTGACAATGCACTGCAGCTTTACAAAGTTTCTGCCATCCTTGATGCCGTTTAATTAAATTTCTGCACTTAACTTTGATTGCGCTGAAGCGCTGATGCCTTCCACAGATTGAGCTCCTCAGCCACCTGCTGTGATGGAGCCAAGCGCGTTTCCAGAGCAGGGGAAAAATACGTATTTTCTTTTCTTTTTAAGCCTCGCCTTTTCTCAGTCTTCACCCAAAGGGAATCAAGTCTCCTGCTGCACAGGTGAGACCGTGTCTCTAAACCCAGCCAGGAGAGCCTTCAGACGGACCCACCTGCAGCACTGGGTCTCTCTGTCCCTTCATTGTGTCTCACCGAGAGAGTTAACAAAACAGAATCCCAGACGGTTACCAAACACCAAGAAGTGGCTGAAAACAGAACCCACTAACTATCACAGAAAGCGGCCGAGCACACAGGCTTCGGGTGTGAGCCGCTTCTGCTCCCAGAGTTCCCACACAGGCGCATGCAGGTCAGCCCGGGGATGGACCCCACGCCCGAGGGAAGCCTGCGACCTGGGGTCCACGTTAGCTGGCTAATCTCGACTGATGAGCCTGGGCAAAGCTACAATTGCCAATTGTCAAGGGACATCCAGAAGGCAGTTTCTCACCTGCCTGGTTTCAGAGAGACCACGACCCCCAGCCGCATAGGGCTTCCCCTCAGCCTTCATTTAGTTACTGATTTACGTTGGGATGGCAAAATATACATAACATGAAACCACCATTCTGCTTTCTGCCTCTACGGATTTGACTAGTCCGGGAACCTCATATAAGAGGCATCATACAGTATTTCTCCTTTTGTGCCTGGCTCATTTCACTTAGCATAATGTCTTCAAGGTTCATCCATGTTATAGTAGGGGTCCGAATCCCCTTCATTTTTAGGGCCAAATAATATTCCATTCTATGTACACACATATTTTGTTCATCCATTCATCTGTCAGTAAGCATCTGGGTTATTTCCACCTTCTGGCTACTGTGGATTATGCTGCTATGAACACTGGTGTATAAATATCTGTGCGAGTCCTTGCTTTCTGTTCTTTTGGGTACGTGAGCAGATGTGGGATTGCTGGATCATACAGTAATTCTAGGTTTAATTTTTGCAGGTAGCACCACACTGTTTCTCATTGCGGCTGCACCATTTTACAATCCCACCAGCAGCGCACGAGGGCCTTCATTTCTAAATGGGCACTTTACAATGATAATTCATGCACTGGGGGTGGACACTGCCTCCTCCAGATTGTTTTTTAATATAAATATTCTGCAAGTGGCATTACACGAAGACAAACACTTTAGTGTGGATTTCTTCAAGGGGGAAGTATCAGAGCAGGGCGGGCGTGTGCAGAAAGAAGAGAAGGTGGCAAAGGCAAAGCTAACAGGTGTGAAAAATGAACTCGGTGCAAGGCTCATCTTAAACCTCAAGTTCAAAAGATTTATGGACTAAAACTTCAGCTATAAAATAAAATTCTCAGGAAATGCAGCTGCAACAGTCGATGGATCATTAGGACAGCCGCTTATGCAAGCCATAAACTCACAGGGCAAATGAACTGGGTCAGGTATTAATTTCCACAAAGGGCAGGGTAGCTAGAGACCAGTTACTTCACCATCTCCCTTTTCAGATCATCCAAGGGAGCTTTCATCTCAAGAAAGCCCTAGGGCTTCCCTGGTGGCGCAGTGGTTGGGAGTCCGCCTGCCGATGCAGGGGACGCGGGTTTGTGCCCCTGTCCAGGAGGATCCCACGTGCCGCGGGGCGGCTGGGCCCGTGGGCCATGGCCGCTGGGCCTGCGCGTCTGGAGCCTGTGCTCCGCAGCGGGAGGGGCCGCAGCGGTGAGAGGCCTGCGTACAGCAAAAAAAAAAAGAAAGCCCTAGGTCCTCAATTTAGGGAATGAAGCCTGAGCCCCCCCCCCCACCAAATACAAGCAAATAAACACTTCCCAGTATAGTGTTCTACAACAATATTATAGAGCAAAATGGAAATGGAAATTTACATTTAATGTAAATGTCTGAGTCCAACTCTGCTTCTACAAACTGCAATTTGGTTTCCACATTCATTCACTGAATGTTGAAAGTCAACCTCATTTTGTTTACAAAGGATCCCGCCGCCCTCGGGTTCCATGCGGTTTCATGTTGTTCCACAGGCCCAGGCAGAGGCAAGGGTCTGCTCAATTCCAGAAGGGAAAATCAGGACCACAGATCACCAAGGTATTCTCCCTTCCTAATAACCAACACCAGAGATAAATTCTGGCTTCCCTAAGAGAGTTTATATATTTTCTTATCGTTAGTAAAGATAATTTGCAGATTATGTAAGAGAATGGAATTTCATTGGTTCCACCTTTGTAAAGCTAACCATACACAGTCAACCCTTGAATGACATGGGGGTGAGGGGTGCAGTCAAAAATCTGCATATAACACTCTGAAGTTGGCCCTCCATCTATGAGGTTGCTCCGTATCTGAGGTTCTGCATACTCAGGTTCAACCAACCTCAGATCGTGTAGTACCTATGTATTGAAAAAAAAAAAAAATCACACATAATTGGACCCGTGCAGTTCAAACCCATGCTGTTCAAGGGTCAACCGCACATAGTCTCCGTATCCACAGATTCAACCATCACAGGTCATATACTATATTTACCATCCACAGCTGGTTGAATCCCTGGATGCAGAACCAAGGATACAGGGCTGACTATGGGACTCGAGCATCCATGGATTTAGGTACCCGAGGCAGGCCCTGCAACCAATCCCCCGAGGATACGGAAGGAGGACTAAATAGATTGATACAAGGGAGGGATCTAATGTTAGGCCATGTACTCCAGTTTGGGGTTCAGAAAGTTTATTAACTGTTTACAACATACACCCCATTTAGTTCAACTGAGCTCCCTTCAGAAGAGAAGCAATATGGGAGATACTCTGGACCTCCCCACACACGGAGTTAATATTCTACTTGTTACAATCCATGGCAAATTTTATGGACAAGTTATAAACCATCAGAATTAAGCAGTTCACACAGAAATCCGCATCTTCACCTTCGCCGAGCTGCACCTTCGCACCCTGTAATTAGCCTCTGCCCCGTGAATATGAAGTCCTATGGTGGTACGAAGGGTCAATTACGTCATCGAATGAAGAAAATGAAGACACTTGTCATGGCCTCTGGTTCTGTCTTAAATTAACTTTTCATCTGGAACAAAATGTTACATTCACTTTTCCTATATTCTAAAATTTGCCTTCCGTGGACGCAGTAAGGTATATTAAAAATTTACGAGAACTGAGAAATCAGAGAAGAATCACTCCATGGGCATAAAGCTTAGTTCTAACATTTTCTCTCTGTGGGTTCGCAAGAACATCCAGGGACAGCACCGACCTAAGTGCTACCAGATTAAACGAGTTGGGATCCAGTGGCCCCTCTCGGGCTGCGGGGGAGATTCGGGGACACGGGGCATGTCAGCTCTGGGGCAGCAAAGTGGGACTCACGGCCCCTGGACAGGTTTCCTCTCACGGATCACCAAGCCACCTCTGCTCAGCCTGTTATTCTCCTCAGTGAAGCCAGACCCAGCAAGGAGATACCCTAAACCTACCTCTGAGTGGCCCTGCTAGAGATGAGAGATGCTCGGAGAGAAACTGGGGAAAAGCAAAATCGTAAAACAGAAAAAGTTTCAATTGTTGCATCCTGGGCCTCAAATCCCCTGGGAAGTCAGACAGGGTATAAATCACACCGATATACAAATTAAATACGTAAGCACCAGCCTGTAGCAGCCACCCAGCTCCTTCCCCAAACCCTGAAACCTCAGTCTATGGAAGATTCGTGGCTGGCTCCCCAGGGCTGCAGGCACCCGGCTCCTAACAAAACATGGGTCCAACCTCTGTACCTTTTCACTTGCTTCAAGCATCCGCTCCTTCAGCATGCGTGAGGGCACAGAACTTTCTGGAAAATCGTGTCTGTGGCTCTTCTGTGGTCCTGAACCCTGGGACACCCCGAGGGGATTTCCTATGCGATAAGACAGAGGGCCAGTCTCCCCGAGTTGCCCCTGAGGAGTTTCCCAGAATACCGTAAGTCACAAATAAAAGCGCTGAGCGACAGCACATGGGGTGGGGAGCTTAGCATGGGGCTGACAAACGGGGGGGTGACTAGGAGAGCAATAACAAGGGAACTGAAAATGATGTTCACTGCAAAAGAGAGCAGAGTAAGTCAATTATAGAGTAAATGGTAGCAGGGGTACCCCAGGGCCCCGCAGGGCTTCAGCACTCAACAACAGGGATTTCCCGGGGCGGGGCCCTGTAGCTTGGGGTATCACTGGCTGCAGGTGGTACAGACAATTCCCCCACCCACCCTGCCACTACCGGCTTTTCCTGTTGACTCACACAGCCCTGGGGTAAATGAAGTACTGGGAGGCCCGTTTAATAGATGAAGAAACTGAGGCTCAGGCAGGTAAGCCCCTGTTCAGAATTACCCAAGCTGCTACCTAGATTTGGAGCCCTTGTCTTTGTAACTTAGAGGCCCACGCACTCAATTACCAGCCCTTACAGCTGGATTCATAATAACATTAAAATACCGACAGTGAGTCAGAACAAAGATCTGTCGCAGTGGGGACCTGAAAAGCTTTTGACTGGAGGCTCTCCGCTGCGATTTTCCCCACCTCCCACTGCCAAGCAGTGGGATTCCGGGGTTCTGGGAAATAGGGAGGGTGGATTAGGGGCAAAACCTTGTCTCCTGCCACTAAGATGGCAGGACCACCTGCTAAACCATCTGAAAAGCGGTCTCCTGCCCAGGTTCTGACGGACAGCAGCCTTGGGGGACTTTTGTGGGTGAATAGAGCTGCCCTCCATAAAACCAATCTCAAAGTACTAGGAATAGCCCTCAAAGAGCCCTAGTCATATCATCCTTGAGCACGCTTACATTTCAACTGGTGCAACACTGCAGGTATGGGAACTTCTACACAACTGTTAGAAGTGCTGTGAAAATCAGTACTTCTTTTATTTGCCCTAAAATTATTTTCCTCAAGCCTCATACTTTTTGTATTCACAGAATCACCGTGTGACCTTCAATCTTTAACCTCTCTGAGTCCATTCATGTGCACAATGAGGACTCTGACCTACGAAATCTCCAAGGTCCCTCCAAACTCTACCAGGATCACACATCCCATATTCACCTTCTGGTACACCACTTTGATGTTCAAGTCAACCCAATCTCACCTTTCCGAAAGATCCTTGTGCTGAGGGATGCCTTTCCAGGGTGACTGCTAGCTCCTATGACGTCTTTGTGTGAATTAGAAGAATACGGTACTTCCTCCAAACAGATACAGCCTCACCTTGGAGCAAAACTTGGCTTTCAGCCCTCAGTCAATCAGAAGGCTTGTTAGTGGACCACCTGAACAACCATACATGGAACCCTTGTACCTTTCTATTGAACATTACTGGGGCCTCAGCACTCAATTCTGCCGGCAATAACAACAAAAATAGCAACTAGTATTTGTTGATTGTATTATACGTTACCAGGCACTGTGGTAACTTCTTTTTGCTTTAAATGCTATGGAATAGACATCAAAAACATTAACAGCATATATGTACACTACAAAGACAAACAACCAGGGACTTCCCTGGTGGCGCAGCGGTTGAGAATCCGCCTGCCAATGCAGGGGGCACAGGTTCGAGCCGTGGTCCGGGAAGATCCCACATGCCGCGGAGCAACTAAGCCCGTGCGCCGCAACTACTCGCGCTCTAGAACCCGCGAGCCACAACTGCTGAAGCCTGTGCGCCTAGAGCCCATGCTCCGCAACAAGAGAAGCCCTGCTCACTGCAGCTACAGAAAGCCCGCATGCAGCAATGAAGACCCAAAGCAGCCAAAAATAAATAAATAAATAAATAAAATAAAAATTATTTTAAAAAAAAGACAACCAACCAACACCCACACACCTACCTATCAGGCAGTTTAAGAAACAACGAAATATTAACTTTGCCTTTTCCTAATCCCATCCCTTTCCTTCCTTACTCAGAGGTAACCATTATCCTAAATTCTGTGTATCCCACTCTCCTGCTTTTCCTGATCATTTTGCCACCATCAATTTTGCATATTTTTGGACTTATGTAAAAGGAATCAGAGTGTATGGCCTCTTCCAGGCTTGCTGGTCTCTCTCCTGTTAAGTCAGTGAGTCATCGGTCTTGCTGCAGGCAGCTGCAGTACTGAAGCTGCCATTCACCACTCACAACAATGACAGTATGGATAGTAATAGCTCCATTCTTCAGATGAGGAAACTGAGGCTTCGGGAGGTTAAATGACTTGCCCAAGGCTGCATGGTTGGTTAGTGGCCCAGCTGGGATTCAAACTCAACTGATGAAAACTCATAATGCAATCAGTATTAACCAGGCAGTGTGGCTGAGGGGAGAGGCATGAAGGAGGCAGACCCAATTCCGCCCTCAAGGCACTTACGGGCAGGTCTGACTCTGTACACAGATCTGTCTGAATGCAGAACCCCCGTTCTTGACTCCTAGGTAATGCTACCTTCCCACCTGTTTGAGAAGCTCAAACCAGAACTGCAACTGAGGATCCTGTAGCAGACATGCCTTCAATGGTCAGCACAGACCACTTCTAAATGCCTGGCCTTCGATCCTGGCCTTTACATCCTTATTACAACACACACACACACACACACACACATACAGAGAGAGAGAGAGAGAAACAAACACCCACATACGGAGAAGAGTTCTAAGTTTCCAAGAAAAGGCAGACTGTCATGGGTGAGGCTCCAGCTATAGACTTGAGTCATTAAACGTGTTACCTTACCTGGCAAACACTTAACCTTAAACATCCCTGCAGCCTTCAGAAAAGCCAACTTCAGCCCAGGACTGGAACCAGCCTGGAGAAAAATGCCCAGAGGAGTCACTCTGGTTGTACAGGTACAACATGCTCTCCAGAAAAAAAAAAACAAAAAAACCATAAAGACTTTCGCTTCTTCCCTTTGCCCTCAATTTTTCACTGATGCTTTTCAGGGGCAAAAAGTTGCCATGGTCCATCACTGGGAGCCTTGGAACCCCCTTTGAAGCCAAGCCCGCCAAGCTCTGGGTCCTTAGATCAGCTACTTCCTGGGGGGACAGGGATACATGGAAGCACCATTCAGGAAAGACGCAAGAAAACTGGCCCCAGATAGGAGATGGGGATCCTGGCTTAGTTACCAAGTCAGCCAAGGTCAAAGGTAAGATCAAAGGCAGACTCAGTCAGGAGATACAGCAAAGCGCCTTTGGCTGATCCAAAAAAAAAAAAAAATTTAATTAATTAATTTATTCATCTGGACAGCAAGCATTTCTCCCTGAGCATTTTCTCTCCATATTTACTGATCAAATCTTTGTGAATGAAAGCACAACCCTCTTACTGGATAAAGAGAGACACACACAAAAGCCCCTCGACTGAAAAATCTAGTCCAGCAGGTCGTGATTTCACCTTTGAGCGAACAGTATGGGGCCACAAAGGGCTGGAAAGGGAGCTGGTGGCACAGCTCCCACTGGCGTCATCATTAATAAGTAAGCGGCAGTGGCCTGTGCAAAGCTCGCCTGGCCTGGCAAGCATGCCAACCGGGCTGAGCAGGCACAGCCCGTGGTGCCAAAGAAGCACCGGGACTGGGGCTGAGCAGGAGCACGGAGGTGTCCCAGTGACACTGGGCGGGGGGGGGGCTCCATCCTGCTCTGAACCCAGAACCCTTAACGAGCCCCACCTCAGCCGCCCAATTCCTACTGTATCTCCCACCAGTCACAGACCCCGACTCTGGTGGCCTTGGAGGGTCCTGGAGCTGCAAGCCACCCAGAAGCTGTCACTCGGGCGACCAGAAGTTCAGGACTCCCAAGAGATGCTAGGAGTGTGGCTGACTGGGTCTGCAGGGCTTGGCTGCTCTCAGAGGCCACTCTTCTGCCAGGGGAGAAGGGGGCCTTTGCGGCAATGAAGGAGGCTCTCCTTAAGAAGAAACGGGCCGAGCCTGCTTTGTTCGCTCAGGAAGGCTTGCATCATTAGGGAGAGAGCCTGTGCTGAGCAGACCAACAGGGAACAAATCCAGCCTGGAGGACTGGGGCAGGGTCCGCTGCATGGAGGGGCAGCTGGCCGGGAGGCTCGCTGCTGGCGCATCTCAGGGCTCCAGAATAACCACACCGATTTGCACACGAATAAGCAAACACAAAACCCCAAAGCGAGGACGTTCAAAACCGAAAGCAGCTGCTAATCACCTGTTTCGTTTTTTTTTTTTTTTTCTTAAATTAGCTGCAACGAAGAATTTCCAAACTCTCAAGTACAATACACAGCTTAACATTTTCATACACCTGTAAAACCACTAAGTTAAATCCCATTACAAAAGACTTCAACTTACAAAGGAGCAGTTCAAACAGAGTTCTTATCTAACACAAACAATGGAAAATGATTTAGGCAGAGAACATCAGTCACTGGAAATTAACATTTGAAAAAATTTTTTTACATAAAAACCATCTGTGTGTTGAGACCATGCACTCTGCTAAAACACAGGCCTAATTAAGAAACTAGGAACCACGGCGTTACATGGTGATGCATTGTTTTGTGTTTTCTTTCTTTCCTTTTTTTGTTTACTTTGTTTTGAGTCTTGCTGAAATCTTATTAATACAGACCGTGCTGTCCTGTCTTCTCCGCAAATCTAAAATGATGTCTATGTCACATTGCTAAGGGTGCTTGCAGCTGTCAGACAAAACACACTTGTCTTAATCTGGGCTGCTTCTCCCATGCCAGCATGCCCACCCAAGGCTATCTGCTTACAAGCCCAGCCAGGGCATAAAAGTAACAGGAAGATAAAAACGAAGAAGCATGCCCACTGGAAAAGAAGTTACACAAAGAGGGGAGAGCTGGTATGTATAGGTAACAAAGTCCAGAATTAAAATATAACATCTTTCTTTCCCCCCCACCTCACTCTCCCCCTCTGAGCAAGGGATTTAAAGAGACCAACTAACAGCTATCATCCAAATGGCGCTTTACATCTTACAAAGCACTGGGTGGGGTAGCTTAGTTGATGTACACAGCGACTTGGTGACACAAAGATAAGGAAACTAAGTCTCAGAAAGGTTAAATGGCCTATCCAGGGTCACAGAGCTAGTTCGTAAGAGACAGACCAGAGCCTGGAACCCAGCCAGGCCCTGCCTGCCCCACTGCTTCTCAAAATAGCACTGCCAGGACAAGGGAGGGCTTCTGGCCCAGGCTTTGGAACGAGAGAATCGCGCGGTCTCAACAACGGTAACCAAGAGTTGGCCTGTGATTGTACTTCTTCGAGGGTCTTGTGTTTTGAGGGTAATAGTACAGGTTTCACCTGGGTTTTGCCATGCTCCCCAACAGAAAGGTCCCAGGAAAAGAAAAATACGGGAGACCCAAGGGGACAGACCATTGTGTCATGAACAGACAGTGTTTTGTCTGCTCCCCTACCCCTACCTTTGGGGAACCAACCCTCCCTCACCCCATGCAGTTCTAACGGGACTGGCAATCAGAGACCGGTCCAAGGACTGGGCCTGTGACCTAAGCAAGGCCAATCAGTGAACCTCCCTGAAAGTGGCACGCGGATGCTGAAAGAAAGCAGGAACATTTCCACTGGAGTTGCCAAGTTAATATGTGAATCCAAGATCCCAACGGCCAACTTATCCAACTCAAGGAAAACATTTATCTACAAAAGCAGTGAGTGAGGGCAACCCACAGAGGGAAGGAAAGGGGAGAGATGAGGGCCAGAGAGGGCCATGATGATATCATTTGCGCCCCTGGAACCAACTGTGACAAAGCCAGGAAAACT
The DNA here is from genome assembly GCF_003031525.2 of Neophocaena asiaeorientalis asiaeorientalis. Taxonomy (NCBI): domain Eukaryota; kingdom Metazoa; phylum Chordata; class Mammalia; order Artiodactyla; family Phocoenidae; genus Neophocaena; species Neophocaena asiaeorientalis. Next base: position 3,349,629 of record NW_020174560.1, on the reverse strand, counting down.
CCTGGACTTTACAGTGACATGAGCCAATACACTCCCTTTTCTCCTTGAGTTCGTTTGAGTGGGGTCATTTGAAACCAAAAGGATGCTGACTTATGACACATAAGACAATGTTAAATATACACTGACCACAAACTCCACGTTTTTCAAACAACCTCTATTTCCAATACTCAGTTTTGTGGCCCCATAAAACCACTTCCACTCTTGCCTTCTAGAATCAACTCTCGACCCAGCAGCTGGAGTAATCTTCTTCAACAGTTAATCCTATTACATCATTCTCTGGCTTAAATCCTTGCCAAGGATGTCCTATCGCAATCTCCTTTTTAGGGACTTCAAGGTTCCTCTTATGTGGCCCCTGCCTCCCTTCTCCAACTCACATCCCACCCGTTCCCCATCGTACCCACTCCCCTCCCACTCCCAAGCCTGCTCCGGCCTAAAGACACCCGCATTTGCTGTCGCCTCTCTCAACAGGGCAGTGACCTAAGTCACCTTGTTCACTTCTGCATCCCCAGAGCCCAGCCTCTCTGCCACTATTTATTGAATAAATAAACAAAATTCCAGTCCTATGGCATCCACACAACACTGCAAATAAGGACAGCATGGAATCCTGGGCCATCTAATATCCTCAGGCTTTTCACCCCGAAACTTAGATCATCAGAGTTATGCTATTGCCAGGAGTTGGCAAACCACATTCGGCAGGCCAAACCCAGTCTCCCGTTTGTTCTAATACGATCTGTAAACTAAGAATGGTTTTTACAGATGAATACTTTAACTGATTTGATAAGAGAAAACAGTAACTTGGAACTCCAAGTCAGTTTCATTCTTCTCATTAGTAAATCTGTATTACAAAAACTTGTACTGTTACTGTTATTACATTTTGAATTTCATCAGTAAAAAATCTGTATAAATTTGTTTTCTCTCTCATTATGGTTAAGTACTTACCTAATATCCTCAATATCGCCTCTTGACCCACAAAGCCTAAAATATTTACCGTCTGGCCCCTTTAGCAAAGAAGTTTGCCAACCCCTGCTATAGACTTACTATTTATCAAGGGGAAAAAGAAGAGTTACACGTCAGTCCAACCATGGCACCATCCAGGACTGATAGCGAAGGAGGAAACAAGACCAGGTCGTAAGTTGCTCTTAATGTCCTGGGACCCAGAAAAAAAATCAGATTAAGTCTCTGACATACAGAAAACTCTCAATTCAAAGACCCTCGACATGAAATAGACATTCTGGTTCAACAAACACCCTTACAAGAGAAATGACCACATTACCTGCGCCACTGTCCACTCCACTTACCCGCTAAATAAGTAACTGAGGAAATAACCGTCCATGTTTTACCTTAGAGTCTCTCTTTGTTCCTAATTGGACTGCGCCCCGGTGCTTTGAGTCTGCCATTAGCCATATGCTACCGGAGATCCTACAGGACACAGATGCCCTTAGGACAACCCCAAGAAAACGCAGCGCTTCGGAACCACGTCAAATCCATCAACACACCTCCATCCAGTGTGGAAGGCACAGCTGCGCTTGCCTCCCATTCTGCCGCACAGCTGGTCCAGGGATGACTTAGACAGGCCAAGGCTCCACCCCACTCCCATCTTGGCCAGCAAAAGCGCAATAATGGTCTGGGAAACACAGGAGCCCAGACTCTACCTGAGTTGCCAGAATAGTGAAGGAAAGAACCGTGTCCTTCCCTGGAAGGGAGCACATGGACAGGGAACTGTCTGGGGAAAGATGGGCCAGGGGGCTGCTGACATTCAAATCATCATTAAATGACTCAACTTTCCAGAAATAAGAGGCATCAATCACACTGGGAAATTCTCCATCTTGACTTTTCTTTCTGGCTTCCGTGGAATAAAGCTGCAGAGTAGAGAACCAATTAATTTTTAAGCATTTCTTTAAAATTACAGCAATCGGGCTTCCCTGGTGGCGCAGTGGTTGAGAATCTGCCTGCCAATGCAGGGGACACGGGTTCGAGCCCTGGTCTGGGAAGATCCCACATGCCGCGGAGTAACTGGGCCCGTGAGCCATAATTACGGAGCCTGCGCGTCTGGAGCCTGTGCACCGCAACAAGAGAGGCTGCGATAGTGAGAGGCCCGCGCACCGCGATGAAGGGTGGCCCCCGCTTGCCGCAACTAGAGGAAGCCCTCGCACAGAAATGAAGACCCAACACAGCCATAAATAAATAAATAAAGCAAAAAAAAAAAAAATTACAGGAATCACCCTCACCCAGTCCAGTCATTACTAACTTCCTGCTTTCCACACCCGGATCCTTAACACCGCCCTGCAGAACTGCTCTGTGCCCGAGAGGACACAGGAGGAGGGTAGAGAAGCCTTGCTGGCCAGAGCAAACTGGTTGCCTAAGGAACCCCATCCAAATGCAATCCACCCAGTGAGGCACCGAGAAGCCTGAAGACGTGAAAACAACTCCTTCAAGACCTAAAACCTAGTCCAGGTACAGCCTTTGCAAGGTAACAGGTATTCAGGGATCAGCTGACATCTACTCCCAGCCCTCCCTTTGTCTCTCAGCAGGGCCCCTCTCGGTACCTGCTCCTAGAATTAAGATGCCTGTGAGCCTTGGCAGGGCAAGAAGACACACCGGAGCTCCGCACTGGGCAAGGCCACGCAGACATACGTACAGTAGGAACAGGGGTTCTGAACACCGTCACCAGGAGCTCCCCCATTCATCTGCCTCCCTTCTCTTTTCACCAAAGTCTTAAAATCCTATTTTCTCCCCTTCTTCCTCTCAAAACGAGAGGAGCAAACTTAAGAGTCCTCTATTCAAACTTCTGAAGTCCAGACTTCTAAAGAACAAATAGGAAGGGCAGCCACAGATTGCTGTACTTTGGAAAAATACCAAAGTGGCCTTAGGTCCCCAAAGATTCATGCCCGGTGGGGCTCAGAGATTCCAAAAGAAACCCGCCACGAACTCACACCCACGTCCCTCGACAAATATTTGCTGAGTGCCTACGACATGGAGGTGCTGTGCGGGGGACACAACAGTAAACAAAACACAAGAAATCCCTACCTTCCTGGGCTTATATTCAGACACCTCATGTACCCTCTGGATTTGAAAGGCTCACAAAGAGAAAACAGCCTACATCACACGTTTCCCTCAGTGTTTCTCCACACAGCATGCCTTCTCATTCATTTACCGTCTCACTCACTCACTCGCTCATCCATCCATCCATCCATCCATCCATCCATCCATCCATCCATCCTCCCATCAACACTCTGTGTTGAACACAAACCTTGGGTCAGGCACTGAGCTAGGGGAGTGAGAGCTCTAGCATTTATAGACAGAAGGGGCTTCGGAGCTGCAGCCTCCTCAGTGGGAAAGGGGAAGGGGTCATGGATTTGTCCTAAGGCTACACAAGCACTCGGTTCCTGCTTAGATGGTGCACTTGTTTGTGGTGGCTGGGAGGTATTGATGGAGACTGGGGGAGGGGACAAAGCCCCTGCCCCACCTCTAAGAGGCCCTGGGGACAAGGAAATGAGGATGCTGTGGCCGCTGCCCTTCCTGAGGTTACGCTCTCACTGGTCAACGTACTCATACGCTGGTTATGCTGTTTGACTCTCCAGAACCATCACTCTGCTCTTCTCCTCTCTGCTCGGTGCCTGGAAAGACTGATCTCTGCAGGATGGGTCTCCTGGGCTCCCCTGGCTTTGGCCAAGAGAAGACACTGTCAGAAGAAGGTGGGAAGCAAGAAGTTGGGAGATCCGTCCCTGCATGGTGGGCCTAATTCTTCTTCCTCTGCCACAGCTCCTGTAGGGCACCCCTTCCCATGGCTCCATTCCACTCACTGCTCCCTCCTCTGCCCCTCTGGATAGAAGGGCAGGAACTGCTTGGGCTGCCATGATCCCCGGGTACTTCATCATTCCGTGTTGAACCTTTAACTCTGTCTACACCTCTGTAAATAGACCCCTCATTCAGTCTTTTCAATGACCCCCTCCCGGAGGCATCTGTTTCCTACAGGGACCTTGGCTGATATGATCCAGCGGGTGAACAAAAAGTCTGAAGTGCTATGCGCATCAACAGAGATAAGCCCAGGCTTCCAGGCGCAGGTGGAGAAGGGAAGGAGGAGTAGCAGAAGCTCGCAGACAAGGCGATACTTCAGCAGAATAAGCAAGGTGCAGACAAGACCATCAGGCCAGGCAGCCCAGTATCACAGAAGCATCAACGACCAGCAGCGTCGGGAAACTGCCACGGCAGGTCCGTACAGTGGGGCGTGAGCAGGACAAGTGACGATGCTTGAGAGGAGGGGGAACCGGATGACTCGAAACAATGCTGAGGCACTTGGACTTTATCCTGAAGCAATGGGCAGGCTCCAAGTGCCCATCACATGGTGATTCCATCCAACACTCCACGTGTTTCCAGACATATCCCTTCCTTAGACAAACGGAAAACTGACATCCATTGGGGACAAATAAACATAATCCCTGAAACGGGTATTCCAGAGAAACGTGTCTAAAATCTATGGCAAAAGAAAATAGAAGCAATCAGACCATGAAATATAACGCACAGTAATATCCTTCTATGAAAACACACACACACCTGGCACTGTTAACAACAGGCTTTGGAGCATGACCACCTCGGGTGAAAACACACCAATCATTAACAACGGATTCTGAGGAGATTACAACCTAAATAACTATCACTGGAACACATAGGTTACTTAATATAAAGTGGTTCCGTATGGTTCATTTATAATTCACATGGCATCAGTCGGCAAACGTCCACTCAGATGACATCTACTAGAGTCACTAGATGTGCTTTTATTCTTCCAAAAGGGTGTATTCAAGAGATTTTCAGGTACCACTGGATTCTAGAATATTCTTGGGTTAAAAAACTACTTCTTGGCTTCCCACCCCCCTCCTTTGGGTTTTTATGTGTATATATTCCTAAAATTGGCTTTGAAAGCCTTCAGTAGAATGACTTCTGAAGTCCATCTGCTCGATAAGGTCGCCGTGAGCAGTGTCCTCACCCTTGTTGTTGTTCCTGGGTCATAGCAGCCGGGACGGAACACAGCACACATGTGTACCAACCAGCTACTGAAATACAACTGATTAAAAGTCATCTGTTAGCCTATTAAGAGTATTTCTACCACTGTTACTCACTACATGGCACTTAGACACTAAGGTACACAATTCAGGCTTCTGAAGCGGATTTTCTAATGTTTCATTCTTGTTCTTCTTTGTTTCTTCTTTCTTCTTCCCCCAGTGCATATAATGGACTCAAATGCTGAGAGCTTTCCCGTACTTCTTTAATCACTGTCAGGATGGCTCATAAATGTTAATTAAGAAGAAGATTTAAATGTTACTCCCCAACTGTGCCAAATTGAGAAGCTCTCAGTTTCCCATGCTCTCCCCGTGAGCTTTCATTCTCCAGGTCTGCTCCTTCAGACCCCCTTCCAATGAGCTCACACACATGCACACGTACGCACGCACACACGCACACACACACACACACACACCCCACGCAAGAGGGAGGATGATGGGCAGATGACAAGCCCAACAGTTAGGAGGAGGGAGGGTTCACAGACAACAGCCTGGACCCCTCAACCTGGGCCTCTCAACCCCAGACAGAGGAAAAGAGTGGCCGGCCAGGAACCCTGATGGATGGCGAGCCCGACACTGCTCTTACTTCAGAAACTTCAAGAAGGCATCTCTGTGCCCCCAATATCTCCTTAGCCTGCAGGCCAGGACTCCAAGCCTTGGCTCTAGAGACAAAGCCTCTTGGTCCATAATTTGAGGTAAAAGGCTTACCTGGCGGAGTCAACCCGCACAAATGTAGACAGTATCAGATCTTTCCTAACTGAGGTGAAGCAGTAAACTAAGAAGGCAAAACATCCCTAGAGGGGATGTGACTTGGGGAGCAGAGGTAACTGACGAATGTTGCCTACCATGCCCCTGCAGGTCATCTTCCTGAATTCCATAGTCTGACTGGTGGCCTCTACTCGAATGGGGCAGCTCAGGCATCTATCCCTACCCACCCAGCTCCCAGACTCCTCCATCTCAGCCCCTCCAGCCAGCCAACCTCACGCTCATCACCACAGGTGCGTCCAAGCCATTGTCAGATGCACCGCAAGTCACTTGTGCTCCTAGTAAAGCACCAAAGTGCCCAAGGAACTTAGCGTTTAAGAAGGCGCAGCTGGGGAATTCCCTGGCGGTCCAGTGGTTAGGACTCCGAGCGCTCACTGCCGTGGCCCAGGTTCAATCCCTGCTTGGGGAACTAAGATCCCACAAGCCGTGCAGTGCAGCTAAAAAAAAAAAAAAAAAAAAAAGGCACAGCAGATTCTAGATTCCTCCTAGAGAAGAATCACCCCTTCTACTGCAATGTGTGCATCCGTGAGTAGGAAAGAAAGGGTTAGACATGCAGCAAAGCACAGAGGAACTGTGCACACATCCAACAAATGAACCACGAGCTCGAAGAAGGCAGAAACCAAATGAGCTTATCCTGCTCACCGCTGGATCCTCTCAGGGCCTGGCAGAGCGTCAGTGAGTGAGGGAAGGAAAGGACGGCTGGACATGTCCTGAATCCAAAGTCCTGACAAAGACTAAAGGATCACTTGGATAGCTTGAGGAACTGAAGCAGGTGATGTGGGAAACCCTGCAGAACCTACTCTGCCAAGAGAGACCCCAGGACAAAATCCCACTTTTCTGCTTCCCAGGGGGTACAGGTGCCAGAGGGAGAAACCCTGGGAGGTGACCTCGCTGAACATACCATTGACAACCATGAAGACAGAACAACTCAGTGAAAGAGCCCCGGTGGGGAGAGAGGGACAGGAGACCGCACGTCTGCAGCACAGCGGCACCCACACAGGTGGGTCTGTCCCGATGGGGGCAGGGTGCAAAGCAAGGAGACCCACGGGGAGGATGGGTCTTCTTTTCTTCTCTTAGAATTTGAAAAGGGCTGCTATAATGCTGCATTCATTATTTAAAAACAGGAATAGTTAAGAACATTTTAAAAGAGCTAGAAGTCTCATAATTCAAATTTTGATAAGATGGTACACTGTGGAGTAATCCATCAATTCCCACTTCCTTTCTAGAATGCAAGTCCAGAACACATCACATCATTATCGTCTATGCCAATATAAGAACAAGTGGGAAGGGCCAGGACTGTCATAACTCATTTCCAGGAACAATGGTGAACAGGAGTATTGACCGCTGGCTGATTAAGGAATCTGCTAGAGTAAAATGCTGGCAAGTTTTCCCTTTGGAACTCCATGACAAAGACAGAAACACAACTGGTGTGTATTTGATAAGGCTGCGATGTGGCCCAAAACCTTTAAGGCATTGTCTTAAAAATAACCAGAGTAACTTTAAAGTGCATGCGTGGGCACGCACACACGGACGCTGTGGACCCTCTGCATATTCTATTTAAATTTTCTTAGAAATGGGACACTTTGTCATATGTTTAATTAATGATTCAAACAACCACAAAAGGAATACTTGGTCTTAAAAGCATTTAACTTACAGCACAGGGAACTCTACATAATACTCTGTAATAACCTATATGGGAAAAGAACATGAAAAAGAATGGATATATGTATAACTGAATCACTTCACTTGTACGCCTGAAACTACCACAACATTATAAATCAACTATACTCCAATACCAAATAAAAAGTTCAGTTGAAAAAAAGCATTTAACTCATTCAGCTTGGACTATAGTTATTCGTGTTTTTATTTTCTGCCCCTATAAGAAACAGCTGTTTCTCAAACCCCCTGAGGGGCCCAGCCTCAGTTTCTCACACATATTCAATCAATGGGTTGGACTGATGAACTCAACGGCTTTGCATCTTCATTAAGAAAACATGAGATCCAAAAATATATATATTATTATTTACATTTCAAGTCTTGTTAAGAATAAATATTAGAAGGGGCTACTTGTTATGCTTTTTAAACTTCAAAAGGTTGCAATTTTTATGCAACTCTAAAGAAACACAAGAGGGCAAGTAATAATAAGACAATCTATGGTATTGAAGTAAAATTTTCTTATAAAATGTCCTTATGGTCAAAAAATGAATCAATGTTTTTTTGGGTTTTTTTTTTGCGGTACGCAGGCCTATCACTCTTGTGGCCTCTCCCGTTGCGGAGCACAGGCTCTGGACGCGCAGGCTCAGTGGCCATGGCTCACAGGCGCAGCCGCTCCGCGGCATGTGGGACCTTCCCAGACCGGGGCACGAACCCGTGTCTCCTGCATCGGCAGGCGGACTCTCGACCACTGCGCCACCAGGGAAGCTCAGAATCAATGTTTTTTAAAAGTATTAAGTCCAGGAATACACGTAGCATGAGGATATGGTCAAAAACATGAAGGTGATAAATAACATTTGGCAGATACAGACCTAACACTTTTCATCTCCCACCCTGGACCTTCCTTTTTCTCCTTCTCCATCCACCACCTATATATTTCAAAAAGTAAGATGCAACCGTCACAACCCAGGAAAGCCTAGGACACAAGACCACAAAATGTAATGTGGTGTCCTGGATGGGATCCTGGAACAGAAAAATAGGCAGAAAAGAAAAACTGAAGAAATTAAAGTGTGGACTTTTGTTCGTTTTTAAAAATAAGATGCTTTTAAGAATATATACTGTGCTACCTTCTGCATAAAAAAGAAGAGGAAATGAGAAAACATACAAATTTGTTTATCTTTACAGAAAGAAACACAGGAAAGACAAACCAGAAAATAAAGAAGTTGGTTACCTCTGAGGGTAGGGAGATGGAGGCAAGAGGGATAAAAGACGGGAGTGGCAAACCCCACCTACAAAACCCAAGTAATCTATGAACACTGTTATCTGACAATTTTGACTATACACCTTAGTTTCCAGCTGGCGGGTGGGGTGGGAGTTGGGAAAGAACTGCAAACAAATCCTGGACTCTGTAATAGCTTTGTGGTAGTGGAGGGGCAAGCAATTCTGATTCTGTTTTCAATGTAATTCAGGACCGAGCAAACCAGAAAGTAGGCTGATGTTGAAAGTCAGCCTTCTCACTGCGGAGGGACGGCTGCCCAAGGATGGCATGCGGGAGGCAAGAAGGAACCCTGTGCAGATGGACTGGATGCAGGTATGGTACGAACTCACGATTTCTAAAATACCTATGGGTATTATGCATGTATACGTCCATATGTGTGTGGGTGTGTGTGCATATGTATCTTTACACTCATATATTTCCTAGAACTCTCCACTGACGAGACCTAAAAGCAAAGACCCACGGTAACCATGAGCAAAGGCACTCTAGGAGCAATGAACACACCCAGCACTCAGAGCTTGGTGTCTAAATCCATTCCCTGGGAGAAGAAACCATCTCCCTGGAGAAATGACTAACTCCAGGGCTGGGAGGGGGTACACACAAGGTGAGCCTGGAACATCTTTTTGTGTCAGAAAGTAAAGAAGGGCTTAAAAAAATGTTGGGAACCAGAATGAAAGGCCACTCACTGGCCAAATCTGGGACAATCTGAGCACCAAATAATTAGGTACCGTAATGAATAAGAAGCCATTGAAAAAGGAGGACTCCCCGAGTCCATACCCATAATAAACAGATTAACAGAGGGCATGGCTCTTGCTTACAGCAGAATGCCAAGTGGTAAGCATGGAGGGAGTGTGGTTTTGCAACCACCAGAATAAAGACTAGATCAGGCAAAAATCATCAGCGCATGCAAACTCTCAGTGGAAAGTCTACTGAGAAGCATGGTCTTAAAGGACTTCGCCCCCCAGACTTGTTTATTAGTTACAAGGGAAAACATCACAACTAAATAGTGGAGAAAACTAAACAACACTTGACCAGGTGAGCAAAATTAACACCAGCAAAGAGGGGCAGGTGGACCTCAAGTGCCTCCAGATGTGACACCCTGAGAAGGACACAAACACATTTGTGTAGTGTCCCGGCCAGGAATGCGTAACTTGAATCTAATCATGAAGAAATATTAGGCAAGTACGTTCTCCTGGAGAAATGGGATTATATTCTTCATAAACGGCAATATCATAAAAGGGAAAGAAAAGCTGTGGAAATATTCCAGATTAAAGCAGACTAAAGAGACATTAGCAAACTAGATATAATACCTGATCCTGCCTTAGACCCTATATAGAGGGAAGAAGGAGTGTATAAAAGACACTGGATCAACTGACAAACTGGAGAACAAACAGTAGATTATCAATGTCAAACTGCCTGAAGTTTATAACGGTACTGGAGTTATGTAAGGGAACACCCCGTTCTTAGAAACAGGGATTATTTAGGAGTGAAGGGTCATGATGTATACAATTATTCCCAAACCACTCAGGGTTAAAAGTGTGTCTACAAAGAGAAAGAGAGTAACTGATGGAGCATGGGGGGAAGAATGCTGACAGAAGATTGACTAGGTGTCCTCCCTACTTATTCTTAAAAACTTTCCTGTAAGTTTTAAGTCATTCCCTAATAAAGAGGAAGGGGGTGCTTCCCTGGTTGCACAGCGTTAAAAAAAAAAAAAAAAAAAAAAGAGGAAGGGGAGGGGAATGGAGAGAGGGAGGGTGGATGGTTTAGTGGCTAAACCTGGGGACTGCACCTACTGGCTTAGCATCCAGTTCGTCTCAGGTCACCCACCCCTGCATCTAAGACGGGCTCCGTTTCCTCATCTGTAAAGTGGGTCCAGATGGCTCAACCCTTACCTATCTCACAGGTTTTGGAGAAATATAAAGTAACAAACGTACAAAGACAGTGGAATGATTTTAATCACATTTTCTGAGGGAGGGCATTAGGATCTGTATCTCTTTCTTATCTGGTATCAGATGTTGTGAGATTTAATATTGAACTTTTTGCTAATTTGGGTGACCTCAAAAAGGAATCAAGGTCACAGGACTCTTAAGTTGGTATTATTTAAAATATACACTTGCCTAAACACAATCCCCAAAGTCATCGATGTATATATCCTGGGATCATTTCAAAATGTGTGTGTGTGTGTGTGTGTGTGTGTGTGTGTGTGTGTGAGAACTGCAAAGACAAAAGATTGGGTAACAGACTAAAATTAAAACCGGTGGTTGTCGAGTGATACAATTGTAACTCATTCTATTTTCCAAAGTTTATATCACGTTATTTTACTTTTTAAAGATATTTTTGTGGTCACTGAGACATTACTGAAAGTCTTCAAAATTCACTCAAGTTTCACACAACTATATGACACCACCAGATGCTGGTAAACTCCCGAAGGAGGAGAACATAACTGTGTGAGTTGATGAAACAATTTCCACGTATAAAGTGGATCTAGAGGTTTCTACCAGATACACTGCCGATTTCCTAGTCCAGATTTAGATCTTCTCCCTCTAACCAAGGTAAAACGGCATTTTCCAACTTCACTCCCTCACTAAAATACCACAAAGTAATGACTAGACATCTCCTCACCAGAAGTCAAACAGCCTGGGAAGGTTCTACTGAACCTTGCCCTCTGAGGCTCCCCTTGACAATACCCATGGGCTTCCTCCAAACCCAGAGGACAGAGGCCCAATCCAAAGGTTTGGAGAGAGATCACCGTCTCCGGGGTGGCCCATCAGAGCACTCAACTCAGAAGGTGAACTGAGTTTCAACACCACCTCTTACAGCCCAATCCTCCCGCGGATGGGGGGATAGGATGTCCACGTCCCAATGAGGTGTTTTGCCAACATCCCTCAGATCCACATCAAATATAATTTTCAAACCAATTAGCTCAAAAAGCATGACGACCAAAGCAGTATCTCCCACATCCTCATTTCAGGGCCATCCTATTCAATTCCTAATGAGAGGAAAGACAAAGGCAATAGAGGCAGTAGGGTCTACTTCAAAAATTCTTTTTCGTTTAGAAAACAGATCCTCTTTTGTTCTGGTTAAACACCAATTACTCTGCTCTCTCTAACATGCAAATCAGCTGAAAATAGGGCAATCTGTAGCTCACTCCGGTTCCACTGCAAGTTTGAATGAAGAAAAGAGAAAGAGGACAGGGAGAGAGGGGGTCAGAAGAGAGGGGAGATGAAGAAGAGGGAGAGGAGAGGGAAAACAGGAGCCACGGAGGCCGATCCCTGGGGGTCTTCAATTCTAAGTACTTTGTGCTCTGATAAAGCTCTTTTCAAAGGGCTTTTGTGTAATATTTGTGGCAGTGCCCATGAGCGGTGATTTTGCCATTATCCCAAAAAACAAAGCAAGGAAAGAAAAGGCACATTAAGGTCTGAAATACAAGCAAGAAAAGCAAATGTGGCCCAAAGAGCAGCTTACCCAGAGCTCCCACTTGCTACAAACACTCTCCCCAAAGTCATTCATCCACATCACGTACCACGGAAAGAGAACAGAGAAGGACTGACAGACAGCATTCTGGCCTTAGGTGGTGCAGGTCCCCAGCCAGGTGAGGGTGTGAGGACCAAGCAAGGAAGCACCCAACGCCATCTCTCACTCGGGCACCAGGTGGTGCTTTGCTGTATCTTGTTTTCCTTCGTTTTAGTTAAGCTGAACTGATTTCAATCTTCTAAACGCATTATTACTTCTTAAAGTTTTTTTAAGGTAGGCGTGTGGAAGAATACAATCCTAATTCTTCGTGGCTCCAGAGAAAATCTCGAGCAGGGCTGCTCAGACCTTCTGGTGCCCAGGAATCATCTGGGGAGCTTGTTAATATGCAGATTCTGACTCCAAGATCTGAGCTGGGGTCTGAGCTTCTGCCATTCTAACAGGCTCCAGGGGTCACCTTCCCAGCGTCTCCCCACCCCCCCCACCCCCATTTACCTTCCAGACTCTGTCCTGACTCGACCTCCTTACCTGATCCACCTGGAAGAACAAAAAAGAGGGCTGGGAAAAAAGTCCAAGAGCTTCCTCACACCAGGCCCGGAACTCCACGCTCCCCCAGGTCGCCCCTGAATCTCTCCACAGTGTACCACCGGTTTCTCAGTCCCACCTGGGCACCTTCAGGACAGACTGGGGTAGAGCAATGCAAATCCAGGTTCAGAGGAGAACCCTGTTCCTGCTGAGGTCCCCTCCTGGCAGGTTCGTGGGGACCAGTGCTGTCGGGGAGCAGCCCGACATGGCAGTACTGACCAGACGCCAGGCCTGCCAGCACCGACAAGGGCATCTGGGACACCGGGAGTTTCGGCAGAGGGGCACACGCTCAGTCTCCAGGGCCCAGCTCCAGGCCAGGCCCAGAGTCAGAAGGACCAGCACCCAATCTCCACTCCAATAAGACTCAGGTGTCTACCTGGCGACACTGCCGACTACAGACTTTTCCCCAGGAAGAAGTGTCCCGCTGCACCCCACGTCCCGGAAGGCTGCCGGCCACGGGGAGGGGGACCCCCACGCTTTCCCTTTCTGGTCCTGCCCTCCGTACCACCAAGGCTGCCAAGCAGGGCATGAATGTCCCTCTGTTTCTCGTGCCCCACCCCCTTGTCCCAAGGGGACAAAAGAAGGGAACTAACGTTTGCTGGGCTCCTCCTATGTGTCAGGGACTGAGTCATTATTACATTTCATCTCATTTTAGCCTCCAAGGAGCCCTGCAGTGTTGACACCGGATCTCCATCTCGTAGGCCTTCGGTAGACTCAGCAAGTCGCAGCACAGCGGCTAGGGCTGCACGGTGCAGTGGCCGTCAGGGTGTGGGATCGAGAGGCAGACTCCATGTGTTTGGACACTGACCCACCATGTCAGGCTGCGTGTATCTGGGCCTCATGAATGCTCATAAAATGGGGGAATGAAACCTTTCTCATCGGGTTGCTCTAAGGACCAAATGGGACTTCGTGGCGTTAAGGTGAGACGGCCCAAGGCAAATGCTCAAGAAATATTTATTGTTATCACGCAAGGTCAACAAGAGAGGAAGGGATAGAACCCACACCTGGACGCAGGGGGCTGGGTTCCAACACCCAGTTTCAGGCAGGCCCACAACTTTAAAGAGAAGAATTCATTCTCTTTTACAGGGGACAGGGGACCCTGGGAGAAGCTCTCTCCAGGAGACCACAACCCAAGTCACACAGAGCACTGACCATGAAAAGCTGGAAGAGGTGCCTAGAGTCGTGAGGCCCAGAAGTCCTCATCTAGTGATGGAGCCACAGCTCCACAGAAGCACCCACTCACCACTCTAAGCACAGGACAGCCACAGCTCACTTCCCTAAACACGTACTTGAAGAATATTTCCTGGGAGAGAAGAACGGCCGTACTGGCCATCATGGCGGATTGGAAAGGAGAAAGGGTGAGAAACCTTATCAGCCCCTCTCCACCGTGGACCTTAATCCACGACAGCACAGTCAGGACAAATGGGCACCAAACACTGAAGGAAGGAAGGCGTGGGAGGTGCCAGATGTGCCAGTTCCTGAGCCAGAAGACAAAGAATCCCTCAAGTGGGACAAGCTGAAGGCTGGTCAGTGCGGATCAAACCCAAGAAAGTGGAAATGGCTTTTACTTTAAGTGCCTGTAAAGACGAAACATCTGGAAAACCAGCTGGCTTTTTTCCTTCTTTAAGATGTTTTTATGTGGACCACTGTTAAAGTCTTTATTGAATTTGTTACAATATTGCTTCTGTTTTATGTTTTTTGGCCGCAATGCATGTGGGATCTTAGCTCCCCGACCGGGGATCGAACCTGCACCCCCGACACTGGAAGGCGAAGTCTTAACCACTGGACTGCCAGGGAGGTCCCAACTAGTTGGCTTTGAAGCTGGTCCTGAATCAATCCATGAGACCTAAATGACCAAAATATGCCGACCCCCTGGAGGCTGCCCCAAAGCCAAGCCAGGCTCCCCCATCCGGCTGTGCGCCTGCCTGACTGCTGTTCCCAGGAGCGCCGTGTGATGGACAGTTCTAAGGAATACCCTATAATCTGCATTTATGCCGTTTGTCTTTTTGAAACATAAAATACAGATATTTGCATCATTTAACATGTGTGATTTTCTTCTGAAAGCCACAAAGAGAAAGAAAGTCTGCTCCGCGGCCCCTCCCCACCTCCACCATTCCCCTCTACTTCAGCAGCCTGAAAACTTAAGCCTGGCGCCCCTGACAAGCCAAATTGATCTGGAAAGGATCTTCAGAGGCTGGCTGCATTCAAAGAAAAAAGAAGGGACTCTCCTCGTGAAGAAGGCAAGGAAAACAAAGGGAGGCGTGAACGGGTCTCCTTCCCCACGCAGGAGGTGGCCTCCTGGAGGTGACAGCAGGGACGGCGGAGGGAGAGCAGGAAGCCCCACATTATCTGCGCCCCTGAAACTGCAGCCTTGAACAAAAAGCCAAGCGGACCTAAATGAGGAAGAGAGGTTTCCGCACCAGCACGAGGGGGAGGCCTGCGGGCGAGACCCGCCCCTGGGCTGGCGCATCCAGGCCAGCTCCCCAGGCAGAGGCCGGCTCGGAGTCACGCAGCCTCAGGGGCCCCGAGCAACTGGGACCAACCATCTTCAGAGGGGCCTGAATCACTGGTCTTTATTTATGCTCTCGAGGACTCCTGCAGAGAAACACAGGCGGGGACCAGCCACGTGCCCCAGGCTTCTCCGATGCCCCAGAGGCGCATCCTCTGTGCCTGGCTCAGCAGCCTCCCATTTGCTGAAGGGTAACGGCACCCATCACGGCCGCCAGGCCTCAGAGACAGCACTGGGCACTTGTGCGCATGGCACACAATCCCCAATCCCCACCCCTGCAGGGCAGTATCCTCCCCACTCCTCCCAGGAGCAAAACGAGACCAGGGAGACTGACCAGGGGGTCCCAGCCTTCTGGACAACTGTGCCTGTACCCTAGACAGGCCCTCTGCAACTCACTTCAACAGCCCCTGGTCTGGCGGGTCACTTGTCCTCTGAGCATCTCCTGTCCTCAGCCGCTCCACCACGCTCAGTGACTGAGCACCTACATTCTGGGCGCTGAGGGTAAGGCGCCAACAAGACAGGCGGGGTGGTCCTCTCATGAAATCTACCTTCAACACAGACACAAACAAGAGGAGTAAAATAAACAAAAATGACCGTCCACAGTCACCTCCGGGAGTCCACACGTGCCGACAGATGCTCCCCCCTCACAACAGGGGGCGGAGACAGGCTCTCATCTCCCCCTCCCCTCTTAATGCAGGACCAGCAGACCCTGCCCCGTCCCTTCTAGAGAAGCCCCAGCCCAAGACGCAGGTGACGGGCAGGTACAGGAGCCTCCTCACTAAGGAAAGCACCCCTCAGCCAACCTCTGCCTGCATCTCTGCCAGGAAAGGCTCTCTCCCTGTCCCCTCCCCATTCCCAGGTGTGTCCTGCCCACTTGACTGGAAACTGTTGATGCCCACAGCTAACAATGCCCCCAAATCATGGGCAGGGTCAAGTTCCCCTTGGGCACCTCTCCCAGCACCAGCCACTCACAGTGCCTCCTGGGCCTGCCCCAAGCTCCCGACACCCTCTCCATCACCAAAACTTCCTGGGGCCACATTAACCACGCCTGGCTCTCTGCTCTCCAAAGGGACTACCATCTAACCTAGTAAGATATCTCCCTGACCACCCTGCCCAACCTAAACACAATCGCCTTCAACGGGTCTTCTAAGGACGACACCCAGAGCAAACATTGAAAAACCATGATTCCCAAGGCATGAGTATGGATGTCCAGAAGACTGATCTGGAAGAAATATAACGAGGGTCTTGAACGAAAATAACACAACTTGCAGTTTACTTAGGATTTATACAGGCATTACCTCATTTAGTCCTCACAACCGTAAGGCACATAATATCATCCACATGTTACAGATACGGAAACTGAGACTTAGAATTTAAATAATTTGCCAACGTGGTAAAATCAGGTCTCAGATCCAGGCTCTCTAACTTCAAGCTGCGGCCGTTTTCTGCTCTACCCTGTGCAGTCTTGTGGGGTATGAAATTAAATCCTTACACATCTCGTCCTTGCAGTTTTTACATCGAAATGATGGCATGTTATACAGCAATTAAAAACCATGTTTTTACAACCATCTAATGACGTGAAAATTATTACAAAGCATGATTAAATGAAAAAAGCTGAATACAAAAACGCACACATGGGACTTCCCTGGTGGTCCATTGGTTAGGACTCCACAATCCCAATGCAGGGGGCCCGGGTTCGATCTCTGGTCAGGGAGCTAGATCCTGCATGCCGCAGCTAAGAGTCCGCATGCTGCAACTAAAATACAGATCCCACATGCCGCAACTAAGACCCGGTGCGGCCAAATAAATAAACAAATATACGAAAACAAAAACACACATACACACGCACACCTCAGTGCGATTCTAATTCTGGGGTTTTTCCAATTCTGTTTTTAAATATACAGGTATACACAAAATGATAACACACCGACACATTACAAAGCTGTTATGTCTAAGTAGTGGGATTATGAACTTTTTTTTTAATACCTTTCTATATGTTTTAAATCTTCTGTAAGGGGCAGGCATTCATTCTCTAATTTGGAAAAAATATTAATAACCATTACTCCTGGAAAGGAGGAAGCCACAGTTTGGGCTTGTCAACTGACCAATCCGGGTGACCCAAGTCACCACCCAGAAAACAACCCAACACCACTGCTCGTTGCCAAGGGGGTGGTCACCACGGGAACAGCCGCCAGAGACTCTCGGCGCGCCTGAGCACCTTGGCTAGCCAGTGACACAGAGGCCAGGGCCTTCCCAGAGGACAGAACCAGCCTCTGAGACTCCCCAGTCGTGACGGCTGGAGAATGAGGAAAGAGAGTGGGGTTGGGAGTCAGGGCTGAAGACAAAGTGAGTTTCAGACAACACAGTGTTTTTAAACATGGACCACGCCAGTGTCATCAAACAGTTGAAGTGAAAGATAATGACCCCAAAGGGGTTCCTGGCATCAATCCTAGACCACAGCAACAGAAAAACACAAGCAACCCTGTGGGGCTTCAGAAAAGAAAACGAGGTTGGAGTCCACCTCATCAGGGATGGCATCCCGGTCTAACTGCTGGCTTCTGTGGAACCAACCTCCCTGAGCCTCAGTTTCCTCACCTGGAAGTCCAGGTTAAAATGCCGAGCCTATGGGAATGCCCTGGAGGTCCAGTGGTTAGGACTTGGCGCTTTCACCGCCAGGGCCTGGGTTCGATCCCTGGTCGGGGAACTAAAATCCCACAAGCTGCGCAGCATGGCCAAAAAAAAAAAAAAAAAAAAGTGCTGAGCCTAGAAGATAACTGTAAGAGCTAAAAGAAATTGTGGTTGTCAAGCTCGGGGGGAGCCAGCTGCGGTACTGTGAGGACCCCTGGAAAGGCCCATGTGGACAGGCCCTGAAGCCTCCAGCCAACAGCCCTGCAAGTGAACTTGGAAGCAGACCCTCTGGCCCCAGTTGAGCTTTCAGATGACTGCAGCCCTGAACGACTGCTTGACTTCAACCTCATGAGTGACCTTGAACCACAACCACCCAGCTAATCCCACTCCAGATTCCTGACCCTCAGAGGCTCTGTGAGATAATCAATGTTGGCTTATTCTAAGCTGCTAAATTCTGGGGTGACTTGTTACGCAGCAATAGATAACTAATTCAGATTTTGGTTCTTGGCATACAAGAGCTCAATGGATGGTTCCCACAATATTCCCTCATTCCCTGTATGTCCAAACAGTCGTAAGATGCAACACTGATTACTAACAGCTTTTTCAAGAAAAAAGGAATGCTGCTGTTTTAAACATATACGTTAAGTAGAAGATGCATCCAAAGTGGAAAGTTTCCCCTGTCTGAGCTTCACCTCCAAAGCTATTCCTGCCAGTCTTCCCCACCAGAGGTTCCTACTTGCTCAGTCCAAACACCCTGGTCTTTCCCTTGACTCTCCTCTTCCCACACTTCCCCCTTCCCCGTCTTCAGCAAATCCCACAGGCTCTACCTTCAAGACATATCTAGAATCAAACCACTTCTCACCACTACCACCCTGGTCCTTGGACAAGCAGAGCAGCCTCCAAACTGGCCTCCTTGCTTTCACCTCTGCCCCTCTGCAGTCTCCACGCCACACAGCAGCTGGTGGTCTTTCTAAGATGGAAGCCCTCTCTTATCAATCCTGTCCCCCAAACCTACCGAGGCTCCCCCTTTCACGCAGTATCGATGTCCACGTCCTTACCAGAGTTTCAGGTGATCTGCCGATCCCATCTTGGCTCCTTCTGCTAGCCCCTAACTCAGCCCACCCGGATCCTTCCTGCTTCTCCTCACACAAGCAAGCTTCTGCCTCTAAGACTTTGCCATCACGTTGCCCTCCACCAGGAGCACCGTCCCCAGACAGCATCTGTAGAGCTTCCTCACAAACGGCATCTCCGAATAAAGGTCTTGGCCTGACAATCCTATCTAAAATGACACTCTCCTCCCCATTTCAGTCCCTATGCCCTGCTTCATTCTTTCATAGCACTGATCTCTAACTGACATATTATATCCCTATCTGTTCACGTTTCACTGTCAGGATTTTGTTAAGTTCACTGTTGCATCCCCAGTGCCTAAAACAGCTCCTGGTACATAGTCGGTGCTCATAATATATGTCAAGAGTCAGCAAACTTTTTCTATAAAGGGCCAGATAGTAAATACTTGGCTTTGCATTTCTCACGATCTCTGCCGTAACTACAGTCGGCCCTCTGTATCCACAGACTCTGCATCCCTGGATTCAACTAACCCCAAGGGCCAACTCTAAGGGACTTGAGCATCAAAGTTTGGTACCTGCAGGGGTCCTGGAACCAATCTCGTGCAGACACCGAGAGACAACTCTACTCAGTGCTGCTGTTATAGCATGAAATCAGCTGCAGATATACACAGCAAGCTGAGAGTGGCAGGATTCCAATAAAACTTTATTTATGAAAACAGGTGGTGGGCCGGATTTGACCCACAGCTGCAGTCTGCCAACACTGACCTATTTGATTAATTATTAAAAAATATATTTGCCTCTCAAATATAAGACTGTTTTCCATCTTCAAACTGAACAATACAGGGGAGGGAGGATGGGTTGGAAATGCATCTCTGAGGGTTCTGCGCAGAACTCAACAAGAACTTCTCCCAAGGTGAAATGGTTGATAAAAACCCAAATGGACAGCAGGCTGGCCCATGATTTTCTGGGGTCTTCCAGCACAGATCAGACGCTCTCATGCATTTAGGAGGTGGCTGATGTAAAGGCAGGTGGTAGGCCAGCTTGCCTCGCTCACATCTCTTAAGAACTGCTAGGCAGGTACAGGTCTTAGATTCTAGCACGACCCACCGTCGCCAGAATGACATCAACCAGTTCTTACACTATCCACTTACACTATCTTTCTTCCAGAACCTACGGAATCATGCTTGCTGACTTCTCAGGGATGGGGGTGGGGTGCAGGAGAACACCAACAGAGCCAAAATATGTCCAGAGAAAGATATCCTGGCACTGACAGGATCCTGTGCAAAACAAAAGAACAGTCATGAAAAGAAAAATATGCAACTCTGGCAGCCAGGCTACTAGACAAAGATCACGCTTCTTTGAAATTAAGCACCGAGAAAAAAGGTAGATAACCACAGGGTGCGGTCTAAAAAAAAAAAACAAAAAAAACGCGCGTTCAAGTCTTTCTGCTTTAATTGCCGGTAATTTCATAGTTCAGTGTCTCCTGCCAGCTTTGGCTTGTTTCTCTTCCCAAACCATTTTGCTCCAGCTCAACCCATTGGACGAAGCATTTTAATGAGAACTTGGGGAGCGCTGTTTTCAAAGGCACTCCCCCGGCTGCCCTGCCAGTCCTCAGCCGAGCCCCCTTTGTACGCTCACCTTCAGCGCCGCCCCAGACAGCCCTCCCAGGGAAGCTGTGAGGCCTGCCGCTTTTAATCACCACCTGCCCAGAGGGCAGGGGACCCTGATGGGCTGTTTCATTTCATCCAACTCTCGGATTTTATCGGCATTTTGCCACTGTCAAAGAGGAGGGAAAAAACAGGAATCAAAAGCCCTTCCATTTGAGGAAGGAACTTTTGACTTCCTAAACCCAGTCTCAACTTCGGTTATCTTATTTCAAACTCAGAAGAAACGCACAAGGCAGCAGAGCAAAGCTTAACTCTCCATCCTTCCAGGTGTGCAGCGAGTATCTACCGAGTGGCCACCGTGTGTTCGTTGTGGCAATGGGGAGGGATACAGTCCTTGCTTCCCTGGAAGTACCAATGAGACGGAACAGATCCCCACGGTGCCAGAGGGACACTAAGGCACAGAGAAGCAAAGTGACCTTCCAAGGTGACAGACTGGGGTGAAGCCCTCACTGCTCAGCCAAACAGGTCGATTTGGCCCGGGCGGGCCACCTGATAGCTTGAGACAAGGAAGCGCTTCATCTTTTTATCTTCCGGAAAGGTACGCCAAACCTAGAGGGCACGTTGTTTTCTCCTTTCTTATTAAAAAAAATTTTTTTAATAAGAAAAAGTTGGCTTGGTAGATCAAGAATAAACCTGTTATGGGCTTCCCTGGTGGCACAGTGGTTGAGAGTCCGCCTGCCGATACAGGGGACACGGGTTCGTGCCCCGGTCCGGAAGGATCCCACGTGCCGCGGAGCGGCTGGGCCCGTGAGCCATGGCCGCTAGGCCTGCGCGTCCGGAGGCTGTGCTCCGCAACGGGAGAGGCCACAACAGTGAGAAGCCCGCGTACCGCAAAAAAAAAAAAAAAAAAAAAAAAATCAATAAAAATACACCTGTTAAAAAAAAAATCAGAATTGGAGGAAGGAAAGAAAAGACATCAAATGCTATTGCGAAATTTCCAAAGGGGTAAAAAAAATAATGCTAGATACAATAATAGTAATTTGCTAGTGATATATATATAAAAATATATATATTGCGTGTGTGTATATATTTACACACACGCACATATATACATGCGATTTATATGTGCCAGGCATAGTTCTTGAGGTCTTAGGTATTAACCCACCTAATACTCACTGAAACCCTATGAGGAAGAGATTTTATCATCCCCATTTTGCCAATGAGGAAAGTGAGGAACAGAGAGGTTAAATAATTTGCCCAGAGTCCCACAGCCAATAAAGTGATAGAGCCAGGATTTGAGCCTTGGCAGTCTGGCTTCTGAATCCATCCATGCTCTTAAATATTTCACTAATCTATCCTCTCTCTCCCTCTGTCTCGGAAACTTTTTGCACTTTTCTAACAGCATGAAATCCTTGCAATTTACCATGTATTTTTACATGTGTTTGTTTATAAAGTATTCTTCTTAACCCATTTCTTTGCACAAAGGCTCTGAGATAACTAACAAGAGACATAAAACCAACAATAAAATTAAAATTAAGGAAAATCACGCCCATGGAAAGGGGATATTATTAATACACCAATAAAAAGGCCAATGACTCTTCACACCTTGCTCTAAGCTTCCTGGCAACCCAGGTAAAAAGGGCAACATGATCAGTTACAGAATTTTCTTTATCAAAAGGAGAAAAGCTTATCAAGTTCCTCAGAGAGAACCAAATTTTTCTTGTCACTAAATTTCCATAGAATTTTTGCATTTAGTAATATGAAAAAGTACAATGAGGTGGTAGATAAATGTCCTTGCTGATATATTTTTACTCTGATTTTAAAATCAAGGTTGTAACCTTAAAAGGAATTCAAGAGAAGGCAATTCTACAAAGAGCCTGGAGTAATTCTGTCCGAGTGTGTAGCCTTCCAGTGGGACAATATCACCCTACAGGTTCCACGAGTGTAAAATTACAAAACGGAGAGGATTACAAAAAACTTTTCCTCGGGGTGGCTGACAGGCCTTCAGTGCTCTAAGACAGCTCCTGAGAAACCAGGACACTGAGAAGGGTGAATACAAAGGACGGTTACACACCAGGCAGGCAATCTGTCCCCCCATCACATGAAATGGGGCTTCAGGAACCACTGGGGCTTCCGTGCTCACACTGCTGCCGCACAGATGCGTCTCTAAGAGCTTTCAATCTTGCTCTGAGGCGGCAGAAGAAAAGCCACAGCCCCTTGAATGACCAGCCCCAGTGTGACCTGTGGTAGAGTTCTCACCTCACAAAGTCCCCTTGTTGACATCTCAACTCTCCTACAGAAGAAGCTACTGGAAACCCCCTCCTACCTCCTCCGCCTGCCCGTTTCCCGGCTTGCAGGCCTGAAAAAAGAAATGTCTGCCTATGGTTGAGGGTTCACCAAGGAACCTCGTAGAAATGTACATGGGAAGACTGGACATGGGAAGGCTGCGTCCTGGGTCGGTTCTCCAAGACAGTTTCATTATTTGGTTTAAACTGCCTGGAGACACCAAAGAACAAAACCTCTTTGAGTTAAAAAAGGAATATAATCCAACCCCTCATTTTACCAAGAACAGAAATCAAAGTCTTACAGAAGGTCACAGGCACTAGAACTTGAACTCCAGGGTCCCGCCCCCGCCTGGCCAGGGCTCCTCCTACCACTTTGGGACGCTCCCCGGAAACAGGCAGAGTGAAACCCAAGTGGGTTTTGAACTATCCACCTCCCTCAACACACTGTTAGGCAAGAGACCAAGGACTCCTAGGGCCTGTGTATCAGGAACACCTGAGACCAATGTCTTCCCGGGCTCCGAATCACACAAGTCTTCACCTGTTTACGAGTCCAGCATTAATGAGAGGCTCTTCGGAGTCAAAGTGAGGCACAGAAGGGCAACCAAGAGACACGGCCACGCTCTGTTTAGCACTGACTAACCCCAGGCCCAGCAAACTGCAGCTGGGCTGGACTGAAGGCTCAGGCCTACAGTTTGCCTTTGGACTGGCTGCCCTCGGTCCAGTTTGCTGACTGAAAGAAGTTGGAAACTCTACCATCCGCCCTCCCGAGTCATTATTTAACAACAAACAGGAACTATTTTTAGAACTTTTTCCATGAAGACGCCATAGGCAAAGGCCACCAACCTCTGAGACACAGAAAGGTTAAATAAGGCTATCTGACCAAAAAAAAAACAGCAACAACAACAAAAAAAAACCCAGTTTAATAGGCAACTTCCACCTCATATTCATCTGCTCCACACGGTTTCTAATTTTATAAATGGACCTTAAAATTAACAGGAGGATAGGCAGCTTTGCTCAGGAGCCTCTAGGTCCCCTCTGCAAAATTACGTAACTCGGAAAATGAGGCTTCTGATTTTACGATGCTCTCAACAGCCTGCCGGCTGAGCCGAATTCGCGGGCCACACCAGCTTCCCACAGTCGACTCGAACACAGACGAGGTGAGCAGGAGACAGGGAAGCAGGACAAACCCTTTTTCACTAAGTCAGGTAAATGAATCTTTGAGAAACCTCTTTACACCCTCAGTGACTCCCCCCGCAGCCACGCTTACTCCCCAGTAAAACCCCACTACGGGTTTCTGGCCCACCCAGATTGGGTAAGAAATTGCACATGTCAGAGCTTGGGTTTACCATGCCATCCGCCCTTCACGGAAGTTTCTACATGCCTCCCACATACGGCCACCGTTCGAAGGATTGAAATAATTTACTGTGGAACACTCAGTTTAAAGGACAGAGCATGCTCTAGGGAATGCAAAAGATTACCATTTACCTTTTTTTTAAAAAAAAAAGGTATGTATTTGTCTTTTATAACCAAGCCAAAGGAAATACAGCTTTTACCAAATGTAGTCGGAGGTGCTGAAAACCTCTTCTAATAATCCTATTTCTACAAAATGTAGAGCTGTTTTGCAGGGGGAAATTCAAACAAGCCCCTGGAATGCGTTCTCCTCACCAGGTGAGGTAACCCACAATCCCCACATCCTCCAGGTATCTCATTACCGGGGTACCACCCATAGCACAGTCTCTGGGTGCGTGCTAGCCGCTACACTCCACCCCCCAGGAGAGAGCTCCTTTCCTAATCATTCACAAATATTTAAATGAGTTGAGGTTCCTATCTGAGGACCCCCAAAGCCAACTGAGTGAGGAATCAGCAAGGTAACTAAAATTCAGTGGTATGATTTGGCAAAATGTATCACAAGCCCACACACACACACACACACACACACACACACACACCCCAAAAAATACACAAAATTTGACCCAGCAATTCCACACAGAGGAATGTCTCCTCAGGCAATAATCAAACAAGTGGGTTTAAAAGAAGGCTCTTCAGGGCTTCCCTGGTGGCGCAGTGGTTGGGGGTCCGCCTGCCGATGCGGGGGGCGCGGGTTCGTGCCCCGGTCCGGGAGGATCCCACATGCCGCAGAGCAGCTGGGCCCGTGAGCCATGGCCGCTGAGCCTGCGCGTCCGGAGCCTGTGCTCCGCAACGGGAGAGGCCACAACAGTGAGAGGCCCGCGTACCGCAAAAAAATAAAAATAAAAATAATTTTTTAAAAAGGCTCTTCAAGGATGTTGACTGTCACACTGTTTCCACAGCCAAAGCTGAACCACCCAGCTGTCCAACCACAGAGGATTAATTAAATGAGGGTTGAGCACCCTGCTGCCGCCCAAAGCACTGACACTGAGGTACAAGCACAGGGTGAAAACGGCATCGAGAGCAAGTTAGAAAACTGTGCGTAATGTGGTCTAAATGTTCTTTCAGACAAACACACGCTTATCAGTAAGTGAAAGAAGCCAATCTGAAACGGCTGCACACTGTGTGACGCCAACTACAGGACATTCTGGGAAAGGCAAAACTATGGAGACAGCAAAAAGCTCAGCAGAGGCCAGGGCTGGGGGCTGGGAGGCGGAGACGAATAGGTGGAGCCCAGAGGATTTTCAGGGCAATGAACAGACCGTGTGAGATTACAACGATGGATACGTGTCATTATACATGTGTCCAAACCCACAGAATGTACAACACCAAGACTGAACTTTAAGGTAAACTATGGACTTTGGGTGATATGATGTCAAGGTAGTTTCATCAATTGTAACAAATGTACCACTCTTGGCGGGGGACAGAGGTAGATAATGAGGGAGGCTGTGCATGTGGAGGGGGGCAGGGGGGTTCAACAGAAAAATCTCTGTACCTTCCTCTCAATTGTACTGTTAACCTAAAACAGCTCTAAAAAAATAAAGCTTAAAAATTTTGGTTCATTAAAAAAAGAGAGGGACTTCACTGGTGGCGCAGTGGTTAAGAATCCGCCTGCTAACACAAGGGACACAGGTTCGATCCCTGGTCTGGGAAGATCCCACAGGCCGCAGACCAACTAAGCCCGTGCGCCACAACTACTGAGCCTGAGTGCTACAACTACTGAAGGCTGCATGCCTAGAGCCCATGCTCTGCAACAAGAGAAGCCACCCAATGAGAAGCCCACGCACCGCAACAAAGAGTAGCCCCGCTCACCACAACTACAGAGAAGCCCGCGCGCAGCAACAAAGACCCAACGCAGACAAAAATAAAAAAAATAAATTTATTTTTAAAAACTTTATAAAAGAAAAAAAAAAAGCAGCCACCACTCAACTGTTGGAATAGACACAGTCAATCCTCAGCTTTGTCTGCAGGAAGCTCAGAGGGTAGACAGGACTGCCCCCCACACACCGCATTCCCCTTGATGCCACAGAGCAAGCATGTGTTGAGTGGAACACTTCTTGTTCTAAAAGTTTGTCTGATACCAATTCACAAGTCATGTGGTCAGCCAGCAAGCTAACCAACCGAGGGTAGGGTTTCCACGGTCTGGGCTGAAATCCATACAATGACTCAGCCCTCATGCTCAAGTACCTCCCTGGAGCGAGAGAAAAGGTACCCACTGAGGGGTATCAGATTTGGGTCCCTGCAATGCAATGCTCTGGCTGTGTAACCTCAGGCAAGTCACTTGACCTCTCTGGGTCTCTGGTTTGTCATCCTTCTAAATGTTGGACAAGATGAAAGCAAAGACACGTTACTTTGGATGGTCTGTAAGTGCTGAATTCCATTTGGCACTCAGTAAAAACTCAATGACCATTGAGATTTTTTTTCTTTTTAAATTCCCACATCCAATCATTTTATTACCCTCTTAAAAATGCTCTGGGGATGAGCGGTACTATTCCAACTCCACGACAGCAAGAAAGCATGAACACTGCGGTGGGGAAGGCAAAGTCCTTAAAATTGTTTCCCCCTTATCCTACAGCTTTGCCTGAACTGCCAAGCACAATGTCCTCACACCTCCAAGGAGGCAGGAGAGCCCAGTGGTTAAACATCAGGGCACTTGAATTCAAATCTCTCCTCTCCACTTTCTGGCCATGTGATCTGGGCAAGTTACCTAACCAGCAGCTGCTTCAATTTTCCCATCTATAAAGCACGTATAAAATAAGTACCCTCTTGGGCTTCCCTGGTGGCGCACTGGTTGAGAGTCTGCCTGCCGATGCAGGGGACGTGGGTTCGTGCCCTGTTCCGGGAAGATCCCACATGCCGCAGAGCGGCTGGGCCCGTGAGCCATGGCCGCTGAGCCTGCGCGTCCGCAGCCTGTGCTCCGCAACGGGAGAGGCCACAACAGTGAGAGGCCCGCCTACCGCAAAAAAAAAATAATAATAAAAAACTAACCACCCCTTATTTCAGGGCCTCTCACCTTCTGCGATGGCCCACACTCTGTGGAGTGTGCTTCTCCCAGGGCCGCTCTTACTTTCCAAGACAACCCCATGCCCTGGAGCCGGCTCTCACCTTTCGAGATGGACTGCATTCTATCTGTGGAACGTGGAGCTCTTTAAATAAAGCCACTTCTTACCTATCACTTTGTCTCTCACTGAATTCTTTCTGCGATGAGACATCAAGAACCTGAGCTCCAGTAGGTCCTGAGACCACGTGTGTGATTTCAATTAAAAGACAGTGGGTTCAAGTTCCAATCTGGGTTTCGGCTGGGTTCGAGTCCCAGCCCATGGGTGCAAGTCCCAATCTGGGTTTTGGCTGGGTTCGAGTCCCCACCCGTGGGTTCAAGTCCCAATCTGAGTTGTGCTGTTACTCTTAGAGGGCTGCTGTGAAAATCAACTGAGTGGAAGTAAGTAAAGCATTAGAAGGGAGCCTGGCACACGGTGAGAAGTAAAGCATTAGAAGGGAGCCTGGCACATGGTGAGTGCTTAGTAAGTGTTAATAAATGCTAGCAATTATTATCCATTCCCCCAACAAACTCTCACTGATCATTTATTCTAACAGTGCCAGTTACTCTTGAAGACTCTAAGGAAACACAAAAATATTGAATAGGACACAGTCCGAGACCCTTACTGTCTAGTGGGAAGGGGCCAACTTGAACCAATAGATATGAGCCCACGATTCCTTCTCCAAAGCCCCAGGGCCAGATAGGTTTGAATTTAGATGTTTCTGATTTCAGACAGGTAACAAGTACATGTACTTTATTATGAAGCATCAATCTCCCCTTCCTTCCTCTCCCCCTCCCTGGGGCCTGGAGCAGCGCCTGTGATCAACCACTTGTAAAGCCATGCCAAGTGGGCTCAAGAAATACTACAAAGAGTCTCAAGACAGTTCACGTCAGATTTTGCGGCCAAACGAGCTACAAAATAACTTCTGGTGTTCAGAACTTTTTGAATATCAGAACCGCAGACAAGGGTCTGCAGACCGGTTCCGTAAGTAACAAGGTCTTGGGGTCCCACAAAGGAAGCAACGGCAAACAACTAAGTGGGGGTGACAGGAAAGGCATCACCAAAAAGGCACAGTTTCGGCTGAAACTTGAAGGAGAAATAGGAGCCTCGGTGAACAAGGCAGGTGAACATTTCTGGCAGAGGGACTGGCAGAAGCAAAGGTGAGGGGGTTGGAACCAGCAGAGAAGGTCAGGAACGAAACAGGTCTAAGGTGCAACCTGAGATGTGTGTGCAGGCGTGGCAAGAGGAGGGGCCGAAAAGTGAGGGCGGAGTCACATCCTAAAAGCACGCCGGCCCCGCTGAAGACCTCACACACACTGCGGGCCACAGAGAGCCCTGGAAGAGCTGGAAGAAGGGCGGTCACGATCAGATTGGCATCTTCGTAAAATGCTCTGGGGTGGCCGCCTGGTAAAAGGACAGGAAGGGGAAGAGAGGGAGGAGGTGCCCAACTGGGAGACGGTGCCAGTGTCAAGGAAGGAATGTTGATGATGCCAACTCAGGCAGGCAGCAGAGGGGGTAAAAGAGAGGGAGGCCACCACAGCCAGCCTGGTGCACGCATGGACCTCGAACATAGCTGAGGACAGTGTTTAGTGCCAGAGACGGCCCGCACTCCTCACAAGGACTTACGGAGGCCCCCTTCTACAGGCCACTTTCTGAAGGACCAAAGGACATCGCTGTTTTAACAGTATGAGGATCTGAGGCGAAGCAGCCTCCCTGCCCCGACGCCTCCACCCCTTCCTCCTCCCGGTTACAGCCGGTGGGCGAAGTACCCAAGTCATGTACTTATGGCCTGAGTCCCTCCAGCTCAGAAAGCAAGTCAGAGAAGACCTAGCAGTGGGTCAGGGGGTGGGGACAGCACCTGTCACCCATCCTTCTGAGCCACAGGGCTGACACTAGGTTTACCAAGCAGGGTGACCAGGAGAAACCACAGGATGGCCCAGGCTGGGATGCAGCTGGTGTCCGCCCACTCTTGAGGACGACCTACAAGCACCCGTTCGGAAATGGTCACTGCTCCCCCATTAGCAACAAGCACCAGCCCGAAGCCAGGCAGAAGAGGAGGAGGCTGCTCAGGGTGACAGACAGACCCGGGTGGCCACGGCCGTGAGGAACGGCCACCTGGGAGACGGCAGCGGCAGCTCTCCCCACGCTCACCTGCCAATTCCTCTGGCTTGAACAACAGTCCCTCCGCACAGGCAGAGCTGCACAGCCTGCGCCCGTGTAGGCATGACAGCCACCCTGGGAGCCGAGCCCTGACACCGTCATCGAGGAAGGGGCGCCCATCAGAAGGAGGGGACATGCCCCAAGGGACTGCTGGGGCAGTAGCAAAGGCCTCCACTAGACTGGGAACTTGGGTCTTTGGGAGCAGCCACTAAGTGTCCAGCTGACCTCCACATTTCCCTGGATGTCTACCTTGGAAGCAGGGAAAACCCAAACTGCTTCTCAGACATGGATCTCCAGTCCATGGAAAAGTAATGCTCTCAGTCAAAACCCTAATAAAAAGTCTGTCTCACATCTTTCCTTTCCCACTCTCCGTCAGGATTTGGAACCCAGGTCCTGGGAGAGTCAGTCTGTGGAGAACAGATGAGGAAACAGACCTATGCTAACACAAGGGGGGTGATGCCCAAGAAGGTCAGCTGTTTCTTTTCTTTTTTTATGACCTTTTACTACGGGCATTGGCAAACATTCACCAAATTAAAGAGGTTGATATAATGAACTCCACTGCACTATCGCCCAGCACCAAACATCACCCACACAAGGTCCATCCTACTTCATCTAACTCCCCTTCCCCCCACTGGATTACTCTAATTAGCTGGGGCTTTTTCCCAACCTGCTTCTAACCTACAAAACACCTAACTCCCAGGTGGGCTTTTGCTCACCACTGTGTGCCCCTTACATTTTCACCGGGAAACCTGCCAGGTGTTGAACTAATCCAGAGACCTACAACCACAACTGGATTTTCCAGCTTGAAAGCAGAGAGTGGGTATGAAGGAGACAGGCACGGATCAGTGACCGGGCGCCCCGAGAAGCTGCCTGCTGTCAACAACTCGTGTGCAGGAGAAGAAAGAAAACCCAATACTTCTCCCTTAGTGTGCAAAGTTCTCCTGGCAGCCACTCACCCCCAATGCCTAGCACAAACCGGTGAACGGGACGGGGTGTGCAGCTTATGTTTGATTAAGGGTTGGTTTATGTTCCCTTGGGGAGTTTCTTATTTCCACGCTGTTATGTCACCCCTAAAATTTACAGTTTTCAGTGCCCGAATTCTTCCGCCCTGTTCGAGTCAACCCACTCCCTCCTCTTCCTAGTCTGTGAATGGCCAGAAATAGTTTCCATTGTCATTGACTTAAATTTCCACTTTGATGAGGGGAACAAATATTTTTCTTGTGCTTTCCTGAAACAGGAATAAATTTTTCCATTCAAGTTCTGATCGGACTCCAGAGGCCAATCCCTGAGCAGAAAGTGCAGAGGACACCCGAACAGACCAGATCCAGTACATCTGCCTCCTGCCCTGGGGGCTGAAGGAGCTGGCCAGGGCTCCCCGCCTCGTGGCTCAGCACAGGGGATCCAGTCCCAAATCCTGCTCTCACAGACACATACTGGGCTCCGCTCCAGGTTCTGTAGGTACACCTGTGAATGAGACCGAGCCTGTCCTACCCTCATGGAGCTTAAAATTTAAAACTAGGGCAAAGCTTCCCAGGCGAACACAAAAGACAAATCAGAGCAGCCAACAGCACGGCCCTGGCCTCGCCTTCCTATGACCACATCTGCCTCTCCAGCTCAGCCCTCTCCCCATGTGATTCTCCAGCACACACCCAATGGCTCCTGAGGCAGGGGTGGGTAGCAGACACAAGCCAGAAGACAAGCCAGCCCCCTCCACTGCAGGGAAACCCATGTGCCTCGTGCAGGAGAAAGCGCAGAGTGACTTCTGGCTAACAGAGCTCTGTCTCCAAAACGCATGCTTTGGAGTGCTGGAGTGCCGGCAGATCGCAGGAGGGTGGGGCAGGGAGCTTCCGTGGATCGTTTGTTTTTCTCCTTCTCTAATTCTGATCTAATGTTCTGAAATCACCTTGCCGAGGTGAATGGCAGCCCTCAAAGTGCTGGTAATTACAGTTGCTGCCTGCTTGGTGGTGCACAGTAAAAACTGAGAGATAAGGCCTGGAAGCCTCAACAGAAACACGGCAGCCTCAGACGCTGAAACAGAGGCTCCTGGTCCCTTGTCCCAGCCTGTCCGGCTGAGCCATGTTCAGAGGGTTCAGTGGTACTCAAGAGTCCATGGGAAGCCACTAGAGCCCCCCAGGCTCCAAATCCAAGGCTCCTCATTACAGGCCAGGGTAAGGGAACAGTGGAATGTCCTTACACCCTCCTCCACTTGGTCTAGGTGGGCGGTGCAGTCAGGAGGGCTAGACAACGGAACCCAGATGGAGGAAGGGCAGTACAGCAGAGAGCCAGTGAAGGGGAGGCTCAGATGGCCCTGTCCCATCTCTGGGGAATGAATGACCACAGGACAGGGCTCAGACAGCCACCAAAACCCCTTATGCCCCCATGTCCCTTTCTTCTCCTTCCCTGGGTCACCCCCTCCACAGGACGCCACCCCCTCCCCCGCTTGGGCATAAAGACAGCAAGGGTCTGCTTAGCATTCTTTCTAACTGCACCTAAAGGTGGGGGTGAGAGGCAGGCCTCCCCACGCCTGCCTATTTCAACAAGAAGAAAGCTTAGAACTAAGAATTCTGGAAGAATTATTCATTCCCTTTGGGCATCACTTAGCTCTTTGATGACACTCTAAGGGTAGGAACCTCTGACCCTCCCCAACTATCTTAAAATATTACCTCCAAGTGCTTTGCAAACTGGCGAGGAACATCTGACGGTGCCTCCCCTCAGGTCTTCTCCCTTGAGGACTCTCCAAACAGCCCGGCATCCCTAACGATGCCCTCCGCTACCCTGCGACAAATTGGCTTGCACCTGAAAAGGTGAGATGTCACCTCTGCCCCGGATTCAAGTCCCCACATTACTGCCTAAACAAAAAAATAACTCTCCCCCTCCCCAAGAGAGATGAAGAGCTGACTGTCCCCATCCTCGCCATAGAGCTGAGGCTGCGCAGATCACTCTCCACCCAAAGATGGCTTTCCAATCCTCTCCAGAGAGCTCCTCCAAGCGAGTATTGAGCAAGAAAGCAGGCTGCAAGTGTTCACAATTGCCCTCAAGTCTCCAAGAGTAATCGTGTTTCTTTCGATCAGAATACAATTCAGCAGCGAGTGTCCAGAAAACTCGCAGGCAGCAGCCTGGTGACCACTGGAAGGAAGAAAGCAGTCTCATTCCAGAGACGCTGACAGTGGATGACGCGGGGGGGGAAAGGACGAGGTCTCACACTGTCAGCCCATCTGAGGCCCGGCACCGAGGAGAAATAAAGAGGTCTGAGGGCCCGTCTCCCTCTGAAGAGGCCTCCCTGGAGCTGGAAGCTCTGCCACTGACCAGCAGCGTGGCTGGAGAGGAGCTGGGGTTTCTCATCAGAAATGCGTGTAAAAAAAACCCTACTCAGTAGGATTTGGGTTCGTTCTGGATGAAATCGAGCAGACATGTCCGAAGCAATTTGCACAACACCAGTCATAAAGCAAGCCCTCGGGAAACAGGCTCTCCCTTATCTGATGGACCCAGAGCCCCACAGATGGTAAGGGTCACCATTCTGACATCATGCCATCCATTTGTCAGATGCGGCCTGAGTTTCAACGTTGCAAATGTGAGCAAAAATGCATCCTGAATTGAGGAAATGTGGTATTTCCAGTGCGAACTGGGGTGTTCAAGCCCCTGTGCTGGCTGTGCCTCCAAACCACTCGCGTGATCTTGAGACGGTCACTTTACTTCTCTGAGTCTCCATTTCCTCGGTTTTCTCAGTAAATAACCATTGGGCCCTAAAAAACTCTAATGAGGTCCCTAGTCATCAGTGACAGTGCAAGTTTTGCGTATTGCTGACCACCTTCTTCGCAACCGTCTAAGGAACTGTCTCCACCCACCCAGTCACATAATCACCAGCTTAGAAAAAGACAAGACCAAGGCCATGGGCACAAGCACGGGCCTAGGGCATGGGGAGCTGCAGCCTTGGTCTCACCTTCTTCAAGGCTGGCCCTGGAGCTACATGCACCATGTGAAGCTGAGTGGGGAGAGACGTTTCCCCAGCCAGCCTGCCTGCTTCTCCCCCTCACCAGCTCCATAACCTACATTAGGAAATTTACATTTAACAAATCAGCCACAGAATTCTGGGGAGCACAGATGTTCCCGCTGTGCGGCATCTTCTTTGCACTTAAAAGGCAAAACACAAGAAAATAGAAAAGGGGAAACGTGCACCTCAGACTCTCCCTTTTCTCTAAGGGTTGGATTTAGGGATGTGCTCCAGGTGCTCTGAGGTCTGGCTCCCTTTTCTCCCCAGGCCCTGCAACCCGAGACCCCTACAGGCACCACGGGATCACACAGGAGGTCCCCACATCCTGCTCCACTCAAGCTTCTCATGAAGAGCACCCCAACTGCAGCCAGACCCCCAAGTTCTCTGGCCCCCACCGGGTCGTCCATGGTCACGTGGCCACCCTCTCAGAACAGGGAAGCAAGTGAAACTGGAGCAGTTCCCCAAGGCTGGAGCCCAAAGTAAGGCAGGAGCCCTCCAACTATCTCAGAACACTGTCTCATGATGAAGACTCCGATAAAACCAGCCTAGAGTCTACAATGGGGAAAAGGCTCCACTAACAGAATGTCCAGGGGAGATACCACCCACCAGCACCGAACACCCTCCCTGGACCTCCTCCCTTGTTCCCAGACATGCTCACCTTGCCTGCCCTCCACATCCTGTTTTAAACCCCTCCTGGGCCCTTCCCTGAGCAGCACGACTGAGGCAGGTCGTCACTGCCCTGACGTCCTGGGCTGCATTTACCAGCTGCACGGCCTTAGGAAGTAAGTCCCCGTCTCAGCAACCTGACTTCTTTCTCTGCCACATAAGTTCTTTTCTGTCCTATGCACTGCATGTGTCAAAACCAGAAAATGTGATAGAATGTTAGAGGGCAGTTATTACTAAATGATGCTAATTGAGATGGTTGAGATTCTTTGGGCTTCAAGTCCTCTTCGTGCATATATTCTGCCTCCCCGATGGAACTGTAATTTCCCCCAAGGACAGAGGTTATGTCTCTGTCCTTTTCCAAAATGCCTAAAATAGGATTCTCCACACATCAAAATCTCAACTGGTGATGCACGCAGAAGAGATGGTGAGGGAGAGCAAGCATACTCCTGCCCCCACCCCCTGGCCTTGACAGGCATGGCTAATCGAGTGCACACTCCGCCCACCGATCAGGAGCACGCCAGGAGGCAAGCTACTTGCAACCGATCAGAGATGGCAGAGGGGGAGCAAAGGGAATCTAAACCCTTGGTCTGGACGGTCCCCATGATCTCTAACACACAGGTCCTATTTTATCCACAGGCACGCTGAAAACAGAGCCCGCCTACAAAAATGGCCCCGGAGCGCTCCTCTGAACAGTCTGATTCTATCTACCTAGCTCCCCTTTCTTTTTTGCTGCCTCCAAGCCTTTTGAGAAGAGCAGCAGGGTATAAATTATTAAATTATGATTCCTGGTGTCATATCACTAACAAGCAGTCTATAATCTCTGACACGGGAGAACAGGAACAAAGGACAGAATTTGTGATGAATCCATAAAACTGGACCCCAAGCTGCCACTCAGTTCCTAGAGATGCCTCTCAAATACCACACACTTGGATTAACCTCCCTCCCCACCTTTCCACCCAAAGCGCGCGCGGGGGAGACGAGGACACATGGAGAAGGAAGAGAAGCCTATGATTTTCCAAAATCAAATGCAGGACCCTAGGCCTCAGTTTCCTGGGCTTGTAAAATGCGGGCCTGGCTGAGATAACTCCTACAGTCCCTCCCAGTTCAAGAGTTTAGGGCTTGTAAATGTATTACTTTGCATTACCCACTACTTCATACTCTCCAAATAGACCCCTTCTCGTTAATGCTATAGCCCCAAGCTGACACCACACCACGCTGGATTTCGAGAGGCGTTTAACAAGGCCGCTGTGCAGTCACATAATGATGCCCTTTCTCCAAAGAACACCTCGCCCCACCCGGTGGGACCTCAGATATCCCATAACAGTGATGATGATGACAAATGGTGATTTCCAAGCCCTCTCCTGTTTACTGTCTAAAGGCCTCTCGATACCCCTGTGAGTCTATATTCACATATCCCGGGTACACCCTCCGCCATAGCCAAGACCTAATTTAGACAGAGGCAAATTAGCTCTGTGGGGTGAAATGCATTAACCGAGTCTCCCAAACAGCACAAATCTAATTAACTGAAAATCAAAATTGCAAAGCTGCCGAAAAAGATTTCCACGGAAGAAGTCTCCTAAGGGTTGAGGGAAAGTTGTGGGTCACGTGACCTGCCTAATCCACGTCTGGAAGCTAAACTGGGATAAACGCTGTTTGGGTTTATTTGCTTTTTCACTGATGTTTGTTTTCTGTAGATCACCTTTATCACCGGTGGGCTTTGGAGAGCTTATCTGGTGCATGCAACAGCCATGAAAAGCATCCTTTCCGAGGAGTGGGCAAAGCCTTCGAGAAGCTCCAGTGCAATGGGAAATAAGAATACCGCTTCCCCACAACCTGGCTGGGAATTCCACTTCAACTCCTGCACACCTGCCCTACCTCCCCCAGTAGAGGCTCATCTCCACTCACGACCCCCATCACTCAAAAATGCTGGCAGCAGTGGCGTCAAATGTCCCCACCGAGGGGCCTTGAGAAGACCGAGCCACATTCAAGTCAGGGCGTCCGTCACAGGCAGGTGAGGTTTTGTCCTTCACTCCTCTGACCCACCCCAGGCAAACGACAACAGGACAGTCACTGGGTGGACAGGGCTCCTTTTGGTTCCAAGGCCTAGGATCCGCTCTTGGGAAAGAGGACAGAAGCCATTTCTGTGCCTCCTATCCCACACCACGCCCTGCTTTAACGCTCCATGGCTCCCCACTGCCCAAAACAGTGATTCTCAACCCTGGCTGCAATTAGAATCATTTGGGGAGATTAAAAAAAAACAAACAACAACAAAGCCCAGGCCACACCCCAAACCAAGTAAATGAGAATTTTGAAGGGAAGAGTTGCAGGCAACCAAGGCTGAGAACCACTGTTCTAGATCTGGTGTTTCGCAAACTTAAATGTGCCCGTCAATCACCTGGGGATCTTGTCAAAATGCAGGTACTGACTGAGCAGGTCTGGGGTAGGGCTTGAGATCCTGCCTCCCAGAGGGGCTCCCGGCTCACGCTACTGGTTCAGAGATGACTCTCTGAGCTGCAAGCCTCTAAAATCAAGTTCAAACTCTTGATTCACATATACTCTGACCCCTCTACTTCCCCTTTTTCACCACGTGCCACTGTCCAACTCATATACCCCGAAATACATACAGCTCCCAATATACACAGGGCTATGTCTCTCCTTGGTAGCTACGCACCTGCTACGCCCTTTTGGGAGGAAAGCCTTTCCTACAACTACTCCACCTCCCTGGAAAACTCCTACCATCTGTTATGGGCTGAACCATGTCCCTCCCCAAAGTCATAGGTTGAAGACCTAACCCCAGCCCCACCCCCAAATGTAACCATTTGGAGGTGCAGTCTTTAACAAAGTAATTAAACTAAAATGAGTCATCGGGGTAGACCCTAATCCAATATGACCAGTGTCCTTAGAAGAAGAAGAAGAAGAAGAAGAAGTAATGTGGACACAGACACACATACACGTGTACACGCACCAAGGGAAAACAATATGCAGACACAGAGGACAGGATCACCTATCAGCCGAGGACAGAAGCCTACAACAGATCTTTCCCTCATGGTCGTCAGAAGGACAACCCACTGACACCCTGACCTCAGACATCCATGATACTATAAGTTTCTGCTGTTTAAACCACCCAGTCCATGGTATTTCGGTACAGCAGCCCTAGGAAACTAATCTGCCATCCTTTAAGACCCAATCCAGGTATCACCTCGTCGGAGAAGCTGCCCTGGTGACCCAGCAGGCCCAGCACTTTGGTCTTCCTTTCCACCTCCAGGGTGCCCTGTCCTGCAGGTACCTGCCCACCAGACTCCCAGCTACGTGTGAGCTCACCTCACACAGTGCATGGCACACGGGAGGTGGCGACGTACGTCAACCGGGTTGAACCGAAGGAAAGCCGTCCTCCCCTCGAGGGCAGTCACCTCCCAACAAGGTCCCCTGCCCTCCTGCATGTCTGTGCCCCGGCACTCTGCAGCTTCCCCCACTCGTTTCCCTCTAGGCAGCCAAGAATGATCTCTGTTTTGAGCTGGGTTTTGTTTTTATTGTGTGTGTGTGTTTTAATCCACCATATTGAAATGCAAACTGCCAGGGGTTAAAAATGCCGTTTCTCCGGACTAGCATTCATCACATTTGCAGTAAATACACAAAAGGTCCTGGATTCAAAACCAGGAAGAGAAAGTAGTTCTTTTGTCAAAAGGTAGTGGTAACTAAACACGGGGCAGGGAGGGAAGGCAGATCTGGACGGTCGCTTAGCCCTCCCCCGGGTGTGGACATGTTTTATGCTGGGAAAGGAGACCAAAGAAAGTCACACGTCCTGAACGTGCATTATGTAACTGGGCGCTTCCGCAAACCCGCTGCTACGGTTAAACTTCGCTGCAGCCCTAAAAGGAGGGCTGAGACGTCGGAAAAGGAACGCTCACATCTGCAAAGGGGAATCTTACCCCCTCTTTGGGATTCAGATGGTGCCTGGAAACCTGTGTTCTAGAGGAGGGTCCAAAACAAGGCCATGAATTCATATAAACAGAAGATACCAAAATCCTTCATGGTCAAAGAGCAGAGAGTCAAGCT
Organism: Neophocaena asiaeorientalis asiaeorientalis; assembly: GCF_003031525.2. Taxonomy (NCBI): domain Eukaryota; kingdom Metazoa; phylum Chordata; class Mammalia; order Artiodactyla; family Phocoenidae; genus Neophocaena; species Neophocaena asiaeorientalis. Next base: position 3,311,408 of record NW_020174560.1, on the reverse strand, counting down.
AAAAGTTTACGGTATCCTCCAAGCACAGCCTGGGTATCATCGTAGAATTTTTTTTTTTTTCCTTTTTACACGGAACCTGAAACATAAAGGGTCACTTTCTATTTGGGGTCGATTTCTACTCCGGAGACTTCAGAGGTTGCTCTTCTGAAGGTTACGGGGCTGCCAGCCTTGCACCTCCAGCACAGCATTTGATCCCTTGTCGGGAGCCTCCCTGAGGGAGTCTTCTCAACCTGCGTCCCCGGGGAGCCTACGGCCTTGAATCCAGAGGTCAGTGCCCACCCTGAGCCCCTCGAGCGTACCCACATCAGGTTTCCTCCACTTGGTGGTCTGAAAAGAAGAAAAATTGGGAAGGGCGTATAGAGGGTAGGCAGGAATTGCTATACGACCCAACAGAGGCTTCAGATTTAAGGCACTTTATTCCTTGCAAAGTTGCCTTCAGGCCACAAGAAACTGTAAGAGAGGGCAGCTCAGTGCTCTCGCAGAGTGCTCTCCAGGACCCCCCGACAGCAAAGCCAGGGGCCCCTCGGGCAGCTGACTCCCTACTGCTACACTGTGCTCTGCTACCCCCTGACCTCACCCGCCGCCCCTCCAGACGGGAGCATGGTGGCTTGTCTCCCGAGAAAGCAGGGATCAAAGATACTACGATGGCTTGAATTCTCTCCTCCTGCCTTCCCACCTCTCTTGAGCCAAGGGCACTTCACCACCAACCCTCAGTATTTAGGTCCCTTTCAGGGGCCTCCCAGAACCTTCTAGAATGGTGATGAGTCTCTTATTGCATGTGCAGCTGCTGACTGCCTTCTATCATCTCTTGTCATTCACAAAATAGGATTTCAAACTCCAGGGCACCCTGCTCCTGGCAAAGAAGCACATCCATCCCCAAGCTGTTCAGGGGTCCAGCACCCCTTTATCGTCTGCGCAAAGGTCACCGCAGGCATGATGCTTCAGACACGCCCACAACTGGTCTCAGTGACCAAAAGCCCTCCTGCAGTTGATTTCCTACAGACCACCAGCGCCACAATAGTAACAAGGGCCACTTACTGAGCATCTACTGTGTTCTGGGCACAGTAGCAGTTTGACACATGCTACACAGAAACTCACCAAAGCCTCAGAGCAACACTGCCAAGCAGGTGTCACCATTTCATTCAAAAACTTATGTTCCTTGTATACTGCTAAGAAAACTGAGGCTGGGAAAGAACAAGCAACTTGCCCAGGGTCCCCAGGTAATTAAGAAGCCGAAACGGATCTGAACTCAGGTCTGTCTGACACTGGGACTCTCTCCACCTACATAGGTTTGGGGGCTGCTCCTTGTCTGGCCTCTATCTGCACAGCACCCAGCGTGGGGAGAGGGACGGGTGGGACACTCATTAATAATATCCCCATTGCCAAGGACCTCTGCTCAGTCCTGAACGGTGGGTTTTTCCTCCAATTGTAGGGACTGTCCCTATACTTGTGCTACTAAGTGTGTAAAGGTACATAGTTATACCGCCCCCTAGATTTTCTCTAATTGTTGAATATATTGTACAATGTGAAATACATAGCACCCTTAAAGCTATCTGTCCATTTATCTTTATTTTTAAAATCTGAACACAGGGGCCAGCATATACTTGAGCTCATTGTTTGACGGTGAAATTTAAACATTAATAAAATAGCATACACCCCCAAATTAATAATAATAATATCCCCATTGCACTGGTGGATGAACTGAGGCCTGCTGAAGAAGCAGAGTGCCCACAGCACTTCACTTGCGGGGAGAACACAACCCCTTCCTGTAGTTCACATACAAGAGGACAAGGTCTACAGAGGTCCCGCCTCTCCGCTGGGCTCTGTTCACAGGCCTGAGGTCACTCCCAGGTGCTCTGCTACTGCTCCGTTCTGGCGAGCCATGTGCCAACTGCCCCGGGGCCAACTCCACGGAGGGTGCACCTCCACCCCCATCGCCACCCTCTGTCGGGCGAGAGGCTGAAGCCCAGTGGACAGAGACCTGCAGCCCGTATCTCAGGCTGCTCCTGAGTCTACACTAATAGCACTTAGCTCTGGCCTCAAGAACCCTTCTGCCACTGAGTTGTGACTTCCCTCTCCTCCGCTCTGGCTGTTACTGGCAAGACTCCCCAGGCGGGGCCTCCCCGCCTCCCATTCCCATTCTCCTTTCTGAGCTCGGGTCTCAGGTAACTGACACATGACCATCTGGAACCAACACCTGCTTTTCTGAGAAGGCATTCCCCTCAAGGACGATCCAGTCACAGCAACTAAATCCTCATTTATTTGTGCGAGCATTTCCTAATATTTATAGCATACACTTTTCTTGCAATACCACACACATATACACATGCAATACACATGACATGTACAAATCCCCCCTACATATATTCATGTTTTATTATATACACTTTTCCCCATGGTAGAGATAACATGTGGCTGACAGAGGTCTGAAGCCACTTATTCTGCAAGCCCATCCTGGAAGCTGACTGGTGGCAGAGAGGAATATGAGCTGTCAGAAAGCCCAAAGCAATTTCAGAGTAAACTGGCAGGGGGTGGAGGGGGTGGGCACGATCCAAGTAACAGGAGGGCCTTGCTCAGAACCGTTTCCAGCTCCTAGGAAAGAAAGATGCACTTACAACTTCCTTAGCCTGAAACTTGGGGCTAAAATTCCCTACGATGATTAAGCCCAGTAGACCAGATGACCTACAGACTTGCTTATGTTCAAAGAGTCTCTGTGCAGTGCATTCGACTTATTAAAGAACATTAACTTTTCCTTTCAAAGCCTTTCTCTAATTCACAGAAAACCTGGGTTGACATTCCCAATTAGACTCAGCAGGCGTCTCAGTCCTACTGAGCCTGTAGGATCACACAGGCTAACAGCTGAGGATGTGATGTGGCCACACTGTGAGGAAAATACAGGCAGCCCTCAACTTGGGAACCTACCAGGCGATAGCAAGTGACCTTGGACAAGTCACTTAGCTCAGCTCCAAGCTTCAGTCTCCTCAGTGGTACCACGGGAACAACAGAAGAGTCCAGTCGTACCCTGGCCTCTGTCATCACTGAAATTTCCTCCTCCTGGAGCCTGCAATGACTAACAATGAAACCTATTGCTTTATTGTTAGGAAGAGGGGTTCATCCTCGGGACAATATGGAAGAGGGAGGTAGGAGGATGCATCCTCCCAAGGCGCCCATCTTAGAGAAGAAGCCCCAGGGATGAGTAGGCGGTGGCGGTGTCAGAGGAGAAGGGAGAAGGCTGAGTCCCCGGGGGCCACATCGAGGAAGAAAAGGAAAGCCAAGGAGTCTACGGGCTTATCTGTGGCAAGGCCCGAGGAATCCCCTGAGCTTGAGGGCCATCTTCACCCCATCGCAGCATACTGCAGTTGACCGGACGGTGGTGATTTCTCCTCCACCGGCCTCCCACCCCATACCCGCTGGAACCCAGTTCCTCCTTCATACCAGCTGAGGTTCAGGGGGACTCGGGCCTCAAAAGGATGGCCTTCTTCCAGGCTTCATGGGCTGCCCTAAAAACTAAAGCATTATTTTTTTATGCTGTTTCCACGGGAATCCTCCCTCTCAATAACCAACGTATAAAGGACCTTTTGTAAGAAAAACAACCCACTTTCCAGTCCAGGGCCACCCGAGCCCATGGAGCTATAGCGAAGTACACACCTTCCCATACCAAGCAGAAGCTGGTGGTAATGAAATGACAGGGGAGGGGAAAACCAGGGTCAAAAATAACACAGACATCCCAAAGTAACACGCCAGAGAGCAAAGACGACAGGAACTGGGCTTGGTCCGGTACTAGTCTGAATCCCCGACACCAAGTAGGCACACAAGAAAAATTTGCTATTGAACTTTGGCTAAGTCATCTAGCTCCAGCCTTCAGTTTCCTCATCATTAATATGGAGCAATTAAAATGGTGTCATAGGATTTAAACAGAAATTAAATTTAATGAAAAAATGCACATGAAAAAGCTTGGTGCTTCGAAGGGAACCAGCACATATGACCCTCTATTATGTGCTAGGAATAGCACATAACCTGGAAACAACCTTGGAAAGTGACGATGATCGGGGGGCGGGGTGGTAACAGTAATGGCTGTTGCTGTTTGATTTACTCTGTCTTACGACTACCACATGCCAGACACATCGTCTCATTTAGTTCTTACAACCACTTGGGAGACAGATATCATGTCCCCTCCATTACAAATAAGGAACCTGTGATCCCAGTGAAGCCAGGACTGCAACTCAGGTCTGTCTGACCAAAAAGGCAAAAATCGATGAATACAGACCCCTTCGTTCACTTAGTGAATAAAGATGCCTTCGTTCATTCTTCATATATTTACTGACCATCTTCTGTGTGTCAGGCTTCTGTGGAAGGCACTTGAAATAGAGCAGAGAAGAAGACAGACACTGTCCCTACTCCCATGTAGCCTGTGGCCCAACAGGGAGAAAAAGACAATTAAGCAAGCAATTACTATGATAGCAGGTGGTTAGTCAGGGTTCTCCAGAGAAACAGAATCAACAGGAGATATGTATGATATTACAGAGACACAGAGAGAGATGAAGGGAGGGATATTTATTTCAAGAAACTGGCTCACAATTAGGGGAGTAGGCAAGTCTGAAATTCACAGGGCAGCCTAGCAGGCTGGAAACTCACACAGGGTTTTCTATGTTGCTGTCTGAGGTATAACTGCTTCTTCCTCCAGAAACCTCAGTCTTTGCTCTCATGGCCATCAACTGATGAGATCAGACCCACCCTACATTATAGAGGGCAATCTGCTTTTACCTAAAGTCAGATGATTATAAATGTTAACCTATCTACAAATTCCTTCACAGCATTATCTAGACTAGTGTTGGACCAAACACTAGTTTGGGAGGGGGTGGTATATGGAGTGTTAAGGAAACACAGAGAAGAAACCTGAGGATTTAGGAAATGTTGAAAGATTTAAGAAATAAGCAGGAATCAGAAGCTCAGAACGTTCCTCAGAAACTATGGAAATTTACTTATCAAAGACTTAACTCCTCATACAAATGTACCTGGGACGGACTCCCTAGTTAAAGGAGCCCCAGTGAATCCTTCTGAGAACCAAATACTTCCTTAGTCCATCAGTCTGCTTCCTAATATGATATGAGGGGGTATCCTTACACCGTATTTTCATAAAGTGAGTCATGGTGGTGTACACCAAAGGACCTTAAAGGCTGGGAGCAGGGCGTCTGAACAGTAATGAGACCAAAAAGAAAGGGGTGCGTGTACATCTAGCTATTACCAGGTGCCCCCAATTCCTGAGAACGCTAGGGGTCAACAGAATCTCCCTCCTTCCCATCCACTAAGGACAAATGGCCATGTCCCACTTAAATCTTCCAACCTCATCCTCACTTGAGGACCAGAACTGCGGGACCTACAGCTGAGGAGACCACAGCGTGGGGAGGGAAAGAGGAGAAGAGGACTGTGTTTTGTTATTCTGTCACCGTAAGGTCATCTGTTTGGTGAAACCGCAGAGGAGTCTAACTTTTTAACAAGCAGCTCCCAGTGGGAATCACTTTCTCTCTCTCTCTCTCTCTCTCTCTCTCTCATTAGCAGGCAGGAAGGGTTCTCTGCTGTGGGTGGCAGTGAACTCCAAGCCCCAGAAGGCCTGCGGGTGGAGAGGCAGGAGGTAACTCTTCCTCGTCAGGCAGAGGAACACATGGCCCCTGCTGCTCTCTCCTCCACGTGGATGGCTGGAAGGAGAGCCAGATCGGGATCCCTGTCAGTTCTGCTCAACTTAGCAGACGTTCCATAAAGATCTGTTGAATGGACGAATGTATCTAGACCGTACGACAGGAGCACCATATCCTCTTTAAATACAGACGGAGCAGATGCCTGGAAATGCTTTTCCGGTTGGAAGTGAGGATTCACAGAGAGCCTTTCACATACTCTGTGGGTCGTGCTACCTGTTTATAAAGACCTAGGATCAAGGGAAGGCCGCCTAAATCGTAGAGAAGGAACAGGATCTGCAGCCCTGGCCTCCCTGGAATGCAGCTCTGATTCGAGCAGGTCAGCCTTAACCTGTGTGCCAGACTCCTCGTCTGTGGGAATTGTGGGTGAACTCGTAACAATCACCCCTTATCCTGAGAGGCAGCAGTCCGTAACGGCCTCTCCCCACTTTGAACAAAGTTCCCCCTCCGTCCCGACTGCCTTCCCTCCTCCCTCCGTTTAGTCAGACCCTCCCTCCCTTCAGGGTCTGCCTCCACATCACCTCCTCTGAGAGGTCCTCCCGGAGCCCCCAGTGAGAGCCTGCACTCGCTCCCACTTGCCGTGACAGTGACCAGGTGCCACCAGCATGACGCCCACCCCTCTAGTTAACTATAGCTTGGCCCTAGGGCACTAACATCCTGGGATCCCCTATAGTCTATGAGCTTCTTGCAGACAAGCACTTCCTCAAGGTGCGCATCGTATCAGGAGCTCAATAACTAAATATGCGGACAGGCATGCAGAGTGGTGCGATCAAATAACAGATTGCCAAGTCCAGGCTCATTTTTAGTAAAGACTTTTTCTTACACAATAATACTACAAAAACGTTTAAAACACTATCCCACCATACAAACAAAATCAACTAATATGTTTTTCCCTGTTCTCCCCCAGACCTTGTCCATAAGCACAGGTAAGATTTATATAGTTATATTCAAAATATAAACACAATGTTAGCCTCCAATATCTTTCCCCTTAACACTGCCTCTCTAAACATGTTTTCACTTGGGACCGAAAGCCTGTATTTTGTCCTGAGAGTCTCCTCATGGGGTTTCTAGAACAACCAACCCAGCAGATGTCGAGCTGTGCAATTCCATTCTTTCGTAACAGGACATTTTTTTCCCATAGGCAACTTCTCTTCCCCAGGTGTTAAAGCAGATTTTCCTTTCTCGTTTTCCAGAACATCAAAGGTCTATTTTCACACGAAAGCACTCAACGGAATATGTAGTAAAACAAACTGGCCTCCCCTAGAAGCCTCACCCATGCAGGATCCTCCCTGGTGAACGGATTCCTAGTACAGATTTGGGAACCACCCCGTGAATACCCAACTCCTGGACTCCAGAATCCTGCCCAACGCTTCTCAGATCTCTGACCACCCCTGGCAGCCTGGCCCCTTTCCCCTGGGCTCTCCGCACCACAAGCCTGTGGTTCCTCCCTCTCTCCTCTCCCTCACCAGCGAGCCCAGCCTGGCCCAACCCCGTCCCTGATGTCTGCCTGGGGCTGTCCCCAGCGCCTCCCCACAGCCACTCCCCTAACCCAGGATTTGCCGCCACCACACACCCCGGGGACTCTGCCTGAGCTCTCATTTATCTGCCTATTTACATCAAAAGGAACAATGCGTTCCCATCAAACGAGGAAAAGGCTGGCTTGCTGTCATCTCAGGGCTTTTTATAAAATAAAGGGTCAACAGGACTGCGTATCATCTGGCTTCTCCAAACACAACACACAGAACCCCAGGAAAGTGTGACAAGCTCAACAGATGCTCCCCAAATGCTCCCAGTACATTAAAAAAAAAAACACCTCTGACTCTGTCCCAAGGCAGGAAAACAGCATTAGGGAAGACGCGTCCTACCAAAGCCGCAGTTTCTGTGTCATTGAATGAGAAGTATGTTTTAGTGTCCGAATTCCTTTCCCAGAAAAACGAGCATGACTTTCAACCTCCTTATGGACTGGGGAGATGCAGATTCAAACCACAATGAGCCACCACAAAACTGGCAACAGTTAAAAAGTCTGATAATAACAACTGTTGGTGAGAATCCGGAGCAATGGAAACTCCTACCTATCTACTCCTAGCCATACAAATAACGCAAGAAGGGGATCTTTAAACACAGCTTCTAGCACACTTCAGTTGTCCGGACCCCATGACTTGGCAATCCCACTTCCGGGTGCACATTCTTATGAACTCTCCCATACGTACACCAGGAGGGATGCACGAGGATATTCACAGCAACACCGTCTGAGCAGACAAATCGGGAACTCCAATGTCCACTGAAAGGAGAAAAGACAAACTGTGGTCTCAGGGCACAGCAGCTAAAAGGCATCCATGGGGCAGCTCATGCGGACAGCAAGCTAAACGCCACAAAGTATTCTTCGAGGGTGGAGAGAAGCAAACCTCATGGGGTGGGTGGGTCGCGCTTCAAACTAGGGAGAAACACACAGGCCTGTGAAGGGGGCTGGGAACAACATTCCACTTCTCAGCCACGTGGTGACTATGTAGGTTACTGTTTTGTTGGTGTTCATCCTTGACTCGTGCACGGCACGTGTTTTTGTACCTATGCAATATTCTACACATGGGGGAAAAATAAACTCAACTCAAGGCCTCTCCCCTCCGTACGACCGTTTTTTTCCTCTGGGACCTCTCGTCCCCCCTAAAGGAATTACGTGTTAAGGGCTCCCAGCACTGACTACCACCCTTTTCCCTTGAGCCAAGTCAAAATTCTATCAAGGAGACACAAAACCAAAAGGGAAATGAATCTATTCAGACTGCAAAGCAAAATCTACTCTAGAAAAAATCTCTGTACTCACAGCACGTGCTAACTGGGGTTGTACCAGCACAGACAGTGCTTCTGGGATGTTTCTCCTAAGAAGGAAGCTCCCAGTCCTGGGTACTCTGCACTGCCATGCCTCTTCCAGAGAAGAAACAGAGCTTCCTGAGACTTCCTAGGACCCAAGGGGTCAGAGACAGACCTCACAGGCAGCACGCAGAGCTTCCCTCTGGAGCATTAGCAGTGGAATGGGTTCCTTCAACAAGAAACACGGCTCATCCTCTTAACACAGACAAATTCCTAGTCCTTTCCCGCTCAGTTCACCCTTCAATCTAGCGAAATTTTCTCTGTATCACTACTGTCCCCTCCGTTCCAAGAAGTCCCCAAAGCTACTGGTGACCAGATGTTGTCCTGCCCCTGAGCCAACTGCCCCTTCCTCCCCCACAGCGCCACCCCCTACCCTCCACCCATCTGGTTCAGCTGAGTCACACACCACCTTGGTCAAGTCACCTCCTCGGACTCTCAAGAATCCATCCCTACGCTGCCATCCCTGCTTCCACCCGAGCCAAGTGATCCAGGGTTCGGTCTCTAGTCTTCCCTCTCCGGATTCACTCTCCTACCATGTCACAGTCCTAGCTCCTGAAACGCTAACGCGGTTCAAGGAAGCTGACCCCACGTATTAAGTAGATAAAGTCTTTCTCACAGCAAAGTCAAAGCTGTATCGTAAACCACCCCTGCCTCTACCTGCATCTTCTCTCCTCATCTGAGCACACATTTACTGTCTTCTGAATCAAGTCACCTGATATAATAATATAAACAAAACAGTAATAATGACGCCTACCTACCGCATGTTCACAGTGAGCCTAGCAACGCGCTGGTCCATATAAGAGTACACAAAAAAGACAGAGACACAGTCGCCCATGTACCTAACCACAGAAAGGGATTTGGTTAACTGAAAAAAGCAGGCTGCAAAATTATACGTATAAAAGGATCTCGTATTTGTAAATCATAATATATATTTTTAGTACACACAGAAAACACATGGAAGAATATATTCCAATTCATTAACTGTAGTAGTGGAGGACAGGCAGCCCTATATAGGTACCTTCACTTTGGATGCTATGAATTCTCTAATATTTAATTTTATATTCTGAGCAAGCATTATTTACGTAATAGGGAGTTTTTAGAAAAAATAAATTTTAAAAGAAAGAAAGCCAGACAAAATTCCAACTCTCAGGAAGCTTCCATTTTGACTGCTGAAGTAGAAGTTGACACACAGAATGAGAGTGAACAAGACAGCATAAAAGATCCAGTTACCGGCTCCTTCCAGGAGAAGGACAGGATATCACAAGATGCCAGCCGTCCAACTCGCGCAATGGACGCCAAAGGAATTAGAAGCAGAGATCAGCTGGCCGCAAGTTTTCAGAAGGGTGTGCAGGCAGAGAGGGAGTTGCCACGGCGATGGACGGAGAAGGGAACAGAGGGATGGCGTGAAAAGGGGGCCAAGCCAGGAGTGACAACCTCCCTGGACTCTCTCAGGTCTTAGTTTCCTAGTTTCCAAAGCCGTATGGAATAATCTGCCCTCCCTATAAGTAGATCATTTTGAGTGCACAGAAGCCAAATATAATATCAGCCAAGCCAAAAGGAATATCCCAAATATACCTTCTGAAAAAAATTTCCTTTAAAATAATCTTAGAATGACTAAGAAGTGCAAAGAGAGTTTACAGAGTTCCCCTATACCCTTCACCCAGCTTCTTCTAATGTTAGTATCTTACATGAACCATAATACGTTTATCATACTGAGAAATTAACATTAATTCCATACTATTAACCACAGACTTTTTTTGGATTTCACTTGTTTTTCCACTAATGTCCTTTTTCTCTTCCAGGATCCAATCTAGGATACCACACTGCATTTAATATAACTTGCTTTTAAACAAGCGAACATTTTATGATTATTTATTCTCTCTTGCTAAGAAAATGTGCTGGCACTCAGGGCAAAGACTTCGTCCTTCTCCTCACCATCAAAGAAAGCAATCTTTGACAGATCTGCCAGCCTCCAAAGGGAACAGAATTTGATCCACAGCGAGATAAAAACCCAGACAATGACCAAACCTCTTAACCCTCCATAAGCAGCCACAACCCTGGCCTCTCTCCACGGCGGCAACTAACTGGTATTTAAAAGTAATTTATGTTAATTGCAATCGGGCATATATGAACATTACAAAGCAAGTTGGCTTCAAACAAAAAGGCTCAAGAGAGGAGCCTAACAAAAAATTAATTTTGTAAAAGACCTATTTCTTATTCCAACTTGTTTTTAAATATATGTTCTGAGTCACATCCCATTAACCAACTCAATTTATTAAATAAGCTCAGGGCAACCAACTACCTCGGATCATACAAGGATGAAATCTTGCATAAAAAAGAAAATGAAATATCTATACATAAACATTAAGCAGGTAGTCAGCTGTGATGACCAGAGAGGATTATTTTTTTTAATTTTTTTTTTTTTTAACCAGAATTTGCGGTACGGCAGAAAGAGGAAGGTACCTGAACCAGTAACTCACACTCTGCGAAGAAAAATTTTCTCCTTGAGCGTGAGACTATAAAAAAACGACGGGTTCAAAGAAAGTCCTCTGGAATTCCCTCCCCGTAACAGAAGTCTGTGACGGGAGAAGGCCCCATATTCTCAAAGACCCTTCTTTTAGCTGAGGAAATGACGGTGCTGTTTTGGCATTTTAAAGCAAGAACAAATACTTCAGCTATAAAATCCACTTTGTAGATTGAATCAGCAAGACAGCTGTTTATACAGAAACCCTTTCCTCTCTCCCTCCAAGCCCCTCAGTGATTCCTATCAGTAATAAAACACTGGCTAGAACAAAGAAAAACAGAGTCTGAATAGGATAAAAAGGCACCAAGAACACACCCCGCCATCTTAATACCAACCCAGCCCCCTGCTCCAAATGATGCTTCTCTACCTATCCTGCTTGTAATAGAAGAAAAAAAAAAATGTCCCCAAAGCAGACCAGCTTTTTGTGGCAGAGCCAGAAACTGGGTTGTTATTTGTGTAAAATGCTCCATGGGTGTGACACGCTGCATCTTTGATATGCCCTAGGCTTTGAAGTTTGCTCTCTTTTTAGCCACAGGGAACCTGCATGACTCACCAGCACTCTTCCCTCTCCCCCGCCTCCCCACCATGAGCCACCATACTGAACACGCATGGCAGCAGGACCACCGGATTGATTCCTGAGTGACAGAGGCTCGAGGAGAGACGGAGAGACAGGAAGGCACGTGAGCATCCATCATGGGAAACGAAATCCCAAGAAGCCTGCTGGTCCTGGAGGGTGAACACTCTCCCACACCCCAATTCTTTCCTGCTGACCCTTCAAGGCCCAAGTCCAACGCCCTTCCACTGTGAAGCCTTCCCGACTCTCCCGCTACTCCCCCCTCGCAGGTCCCGTACCACCTTCAGCATCCTTCACCTGTTGATTTAGCACCTACACCTGCTGACGACCTGCCTTCCCAAACAGACTGCAACTCAAGGGCCAATTGGCCCCTTCCTCATCTCTGTAACCCCAGCACCATGCCCTGCACCCAGCCCAGAGCAGGGGATCAACAAATGTTTGTTCAGTGAATGAACACAACTCAGCTACCCCCAGAAACCACATTACTAAATGCTAATTACCACTCGCTGCATGAATAATGAATGAGGAAGTGAACTAACAACTGTCTCCTTGTTAGCCAAGTTGCCAAGTCCTTCAGGAGCACAAAGAAGGGATCAACTGACTTGCGGCCATCGTCGGATGGTTCAAAGACGAGACGGCCCGTCTTGAAGGGGTGTGCGAGAGGCAGGGAAGGAGGGCCACGCCCGTCCTGCAGCTGGCAGCACGCTGAGATTTTTACCAATCCAGCTCACTTCCCCAGGGCAACAAGTCCCCTGGAGCTGGTCTTTGTGTGGCAAGCTCAGGGATGCCAGCAGGAGAGCCCAGCTGTCCGAGGACAGACTCAACTGCGCCTTTGCCCACAACCCACCCCAACAGGGCCACGCCTCAGCTCACTCATCTGCCACAGCCCCCTGCACCTGCCAGTACTTAAAACTCAAAGCCAGATACCCAAGCAGCATCCAACTGGAGTGCTGTACCGGAGCAAACAACCAGGCAAGATTTACGAGAAAGGAGGCGGCGATCTCTTCCCCCCTTACTGGAATGAAAAGGTCATATTCGAATTCGATCTGGTGCCGGTTAGAGCCAGATGCTCCCAAGTCCAGGGTTCATTCTACCCATCAAAAAAGACGCAAGTCTGTCTCCCGCATTTGTTATCTGTAGACTTTTGAACGATGGCCATTCTGACTGGTGTGAGGCGGTACCTCACTGTAGTTTTGATGTGCATTTCTCCAATAATTAGCGATGTTGAGCATCTTTTCATGTGCCCATTGGCCACCTGCACGTCTTCTTTGAAGAAATGTCTATTTGGGTCTTCTGCCCATTTTTCAACTGGGTTGTATGAGCTGTTTGTATATTTTGGAAATTAAGCCCCTGTCCATTGCATCATTTGCAAATATTTTCTCCCGTTCCGTAGGCTGTCTTTTCGTTTTGTTTATGGCTTCCTTCGCTGTGCCAAAGCTTGTAAGTTTGATTCGGTCCCATTTGTTCATTTTTGTTTGTATTTCTATTGCTTTGGGAGACTGACCTAAGAAAACATTGGTACGATTTATACTGGAGAGGGTGTGGAGAAAAGGGAATCCTCCAACTTGTTGGTGGGAATACAAGTTGGTGCAGCCATTATGGAAAACAGTATGGAGGTTCCTCAAAAAACTAAAAACAGAGTTATTATATGATCCAGCAATCCCACTCCTGGGCGTATATCCAGAGAAAACTTTAATTCAAAAAGATACATGCAAAAAATAAAAATAAAAAAGATACATGCACACCGCTATGTTCGTAGCAGCACTATTGACAATAACCAAGACATGGAAACCACCTAAGTGTCCATCAACAGATGACTGGATAAAGAAGATGTGGTACATATACACAATGGAATGCTACTCAGCCATAAAAAAGAACAAAATAATGCCATTTGCAGCAACACGGAGGGACCTAGAGATTATCATACTAAGTGAAGTAAGTCAGACAGAGAAAGACACATATGTGTTATCACTTATATGTGGAATCTAAAATTTGACACAGATGAACCTATCTATGAAGGAGAAACAGACTCACAGACATAGAGAACAGACCTGTGGTTGCCAAGGAGGGGAAGCAGATATGCACTGGGAGTTTGGGGTTGGTAGATGCAAACTGTTATATATGGAACGGATGGACAACAAGGTCCTACTGTATAGCACAGGGAACTATATTCAATGTCCTGGAATAAACCATAATGGAAAAGAATATAAATAAGAATGTATATATACGTATAACTGAGTCGCTTTGCTGTACAGCAGAAATTAACACAACATCGTAAATCAACTCTACTTCAACTAAAATAAAGAAAAGAAAAGAAAAGAAAAGAAACAAGTCTGACTCAGGAAGCCTTCATTAGGGTCATCTGTAGGGCCCGTCTACCCCCCTATCCCACACCACGGGGGAGAGGCAGAATCAGAGATGTACAAACACACTTGAGAGAGACAAAAGAACTTTTTCCAGTTTCTCTGAATAAGCCTTAGAGAAAGTGAACATGCATCTACATCTAATATCCTATATTCCTTAAAAAAAAATAGAAGCACTGATTATATATTCAGAGGATGTGCTATACATCCAGGAAAAAATTATGATCAGATACTTGAGCCTTTACTAATTGTGCAAATAATCACGTCA
>NW_020174560.1:3289393-3297102 GCF_003031525.2 Neophocaena asiaeorientalis asiaeorientalis | reverse complement strand
GGAGGAGGCGTGCTCTCACTGCCCAGGAGCTCACAGCAGGCCTCAGCCCACCAGCACGCCCTCTTCCCTACGCAGGCCAGGAGCTTCCCAGAGCTCCACACATACCCCTCAGTGGCTCCGTACTCCAAGCTGGAAGCAGGACACGTCGTGTGAAGGTCCTTGCAATGGTCAGGGCCCTGGGTCTCCCTCTCCCCAGCCTGACCTGCCACCACAGGCTCTGGAGCAAACACCACTCCTGATTCACCAGGAGCACCACTGATTCACCTCTGAAAACCACAGGAGCTCAATACTGCCAACCAAGTAGATGGACTTTTTTTTATTAACCTTGGCCCAAGCAGTAAATTGTTCAAGTGTCCTCAGTTTTGCAATCGAGGCCCTCTACCAAGAAAATAAAATCTTACATTTTGGTTCAAAAGATTAGCTCTTTACTTAAAAGGCTCTGATTCTGGAACCTTTGGTACTGGGAATGAACTCTCTCCTTGACCTAGCTCGTTCCGTAAGCAAATGGGTTTTCTTAAAGTGGGGTACACCTACAATAAGGAGGGTCCTTTCTCAGAGTAGAGCATGCATCTCCTTCACCTCCCTAAAATCTTAAGCTCCTAAAGGCAATTGACAGAAAGGCTGTAGAAACTCTTCCATCATTCCTGGCCCCAAATACTCCCAAGGGCAACATGGAGCCACCTCTCCACATGGCATACCTCGAGGACCTGGTTACAGTCTCAGACAGGGGGGAACCCCAGCAGCTGGAGATGCCAGGGGGTTGGTTCTTACACCAGTACTGGCTCAGTACTGACTCACCATCTCTCCAAATACCCCCGCCCCCCACCCCACTCCCCTGGAGTCACCAGGCCTAAGGCACGGGGGCAGGGGGGGCAGTTAACTCTCACTGCCACCTTTCCATACTCACTCGGCTTCTGCTCTTGTCCAGGCCCTGTTCTCTTAGCTAAGTGGTCTCCCTCAAACCCCACAACGCTGCTGAGAATTTTCTTTCTAAAAGATGAATTTGGTCCTGCCGTGCTTACAAAGCCTGCATGACTCCAGAATGGCTTCGGGTACAGGCCATATCAAGGCATATCTTGGCTTCAAACACAGAATCTTTCCTGTTCTTGCCGCCAATCCACCTGTCCAGCCTCTTCTTCCACCCAAACCCTGACCCCGCCCTCCAACCCCCTTCCCCCGAGACCGCTGCCCCACCGCTCTGTCCTGTACTCATGGTACACCCGAGGATCTTCCCAGCCCCCAACCCAGTCCCCACAGATGCACCTCCTCCAGGGATCCATCCCCTCCTGTGTCCTCCTACCTCTGCCTCCGTCACAGCATTCTCCCAACCCTGCTGAGGATGGGGGCTATTTTGTGTTTCGCTTGCATCCCTGTATCCCCATCTCCGGAACAGTGCTCAGCCTACGGCAGGGGGCAGGGGGCAGAGGGAGGGGTTGGGGGAGTGGCCTCAGTCTGTGAATTTACCAACCCTCTCTTGCTTGTCCCGGTTCTTAGGAGAGGGTGCTAGTGAGGCTGGGGTCCTGAGTCCCAACCCCTCAGGCAACCTTGCCCTACACTTGGAAAAAGCCAGCTCAATGGCCAGCCACCTGACTGCTGGCCACAAGGGGGGCGCGGCCAGAGTGCACAGACAGCTCGGCACGACCCAGTCCCAGCGCAGGGAGAACAACTCCGGCGTGTGCCCTGCTGATGACGGGTCAGGTGTGTCATCTCTGCACATAAGAAAAAGCAGCGGAGTCAATCCATCTTCCAGCATCCTATAACGGTCCTAAGCGGCATGTTTAGCTGTTATTTCAGTAAGCCTTATTAAGACCCAATCTTCTTGGGTCTTCTTTCAGATTCTGCAGCATTAAAAGCCTCGCTGCTTAATTACATTAGGAGCACCTGTATATATTATATGCAATAAGTCAACTTTAATTTACCACCACACAAGGCTATTCATCTTCTCCGGGTTATTCATTGCTCAGTATTATTGGTGCTGAACTGTATCCTCTCCGCTGTAAGAAAGAACAGTTGGGGTAAGAAAAGGCAAAGCTGTATTCCGGAACGCTCCAGGATCCTGATCACACATGTACACGGCAAAAAGGCAAGGAAAAGAAACATATAAGCGAATCTTGGCAATCTGCTCCTTGCTATTTTCCCTAAACACTCCCCCACGTGCACACACACACATACCAGTTATCCACTGAAACAGGCCCACAGCTCTTGCCAGCAAAGTCAGAACCAGGCACGGGGCGCTGGTTTGGCCAGAAACAGGGACACGCTGCAGGCCAGAGCAGACGATCCTCCTGTCACCTCACTGCCGCCGGTGCTGGCCCAGCCCTCGGACGACGCGGGCCCAACCCCACAGATCCAGGGTCAGAGATGAGCAGCTTGCAGCCATCCACACCCGCCACGCCCACGCAGTGCCCAAATCAGGCAACCTGGAGTAGGCAGAACTGTTGCCACATAATCCGAGCTGAAGACGGACACTGGGATGACACCGGGGACCCTCGTTCCTTGAGAATCTGAAAAACGCTGCCGTTAAGGAGTCGCAAAGCTCTGTGCAGACCCACACCCTCACCCCGCCCCCCGCGTCAGCACCACCTGGGGCCTTCAACTGAGGCCTCGATTTCAACACATCCAGGGAAGGGCCCAAGTGATTTTTCTGCACAGTGAAGTGTAAGAACCACGAACGCTCATAAAGCCTCAGGAGTAAGGCTGACCATCCATTCCAGAATAACACACTGGAGTAACTGAAGTAAGAGTACGTTCCTTCCTCCTTGCCTGGTTCTAGGCTCGGCACTTCACTTCCATTAATTCCTCACAACCACCCCAAAGAAGGCACCGTACTCTCACCACATTTTACAGATGAGAAAACTGAGGCACAGAGAGATCAAATAACTTGCCCAGAGTCCCATCTTCATACCTGGCCAGGTAGTCTGGTCCCAGCACCTATGCTCTCAACCACTAGGCTATACTGCCTCTCCCAGCCCTGATCCCCACACCCGCTCCAACTGGACAAGCGTCTTTTGTTCTACATGAGAGGGAGGCCAAAGACACTGAGACATCACGGGCCTCACACGCAGCCCGTAAAGCCGTCTGGCTCCCCCAAGTTCAATATCTAAATGTGAGAAGCCTGTGCACCACAATGAAGAGTAGCCCCCGCTCGCCACAACTAGAGAAAGCCCACGCACAGCACCAAAGACCCAACGCAGCCAAAAATAAGTAAATTTTAAAAATATATATATCTAAAGCTACTGCTTGGCGACTTGCTGGCAACACCCAGGTCTTGTCTCTGAGCTTCCCACGGACCAGAGGAAGCAAGCTTCTCCCCCACTCACTTACCGAAAGCTAGAAACGTCACGGTGCCTGGTGCCGATGGGCTCCCTTCCTCTGGCATGGCAGCCGAGCCGCTGGAAACTAAGCTAACATCACTAACTATTTCGTGGCCCTCCTTCTTCTCACCAAGGGAACGGTGATGGATTCTATGGCACACAACTGACTTGTTTACAAGCACGGCAGCAACATTCAACTTCCATTTGATAATCTGCCTTTAATCAGGGCCTAGTAAGATCCCTGGCCAACCAATCTCACCAGACACCCTCTTAAGGGCTCATCTTACAGACGACAGAGAAGCATAAAAGGGGAAAAGAGAGAACAGTGGAGTCCTAGCAAGAGAACCTTTTTTTTTTTTTTTTTTTAATGAATTCATTTCAAGTAAAAGTCCATTTTGTGCATTTGGTGGGGCCCGCTCCGGAGTGATGAATGTGTGTGTGCAGAGGATGAGAAGGCAGATTAAACTCACAAGCTTGTAACCAAACTCCTGGAGGCCCGAAACACAAGACTGCCGGGAGCCCGAGTACAAAGTCCCTCTGCGAAAAAGGCCTCCGTGAAGAGCTCCACAGAGAGGCTGGCCTGGGGGAGCATCCCTCTCCCTGCCTTCTCACTTGACCGCAGAGAGGACTACCGGGGTCATGGCCTGGCCCAGGTGACATGCCTGAGTGCCTTCCTGCTCTTGAATTCCATGAATATTTCATGGTGCAGGTTCAAACCCAAAGACCCTCAGAACGCAGACAGACCTTTCCCGTTCTTCCTGCACAGAAGCCACCTGCGGGGCCAGATCAGTGATTCTCAACCAAAGGTGACTGTGTCCGCAGGAGACATCTGACAATGTCTGGAGACACAGTCAGGTGTCACGGCTGGGGAAGGGGGGCCACTGGCATCTAGTGGGTAGAGGACAGGGATGGAGTTAAGCATCTCACAACGCACAATGCAGCCCACCACACCCAAAGAACTGTCCAGCCCAAGATATCAACAGCGCCGAGGCTGAGAACCCTGGGCCAGAGCACTGAAAGTAATCACACATCCATGCTCAATACCACCCTCTGCACCCCCACTCCTTCTATCACCGCTCTCGCCCATCACCTCACTAAATCAAGCAAGAATTAGAAACCGAACCGGAGCAATCTATAATCTGGGTGCTGAGGACCACCCTCAGCTCTCGGCTGAGGGTCTGCATGGTTAGAACATCCCTCAGTGTCTGGCGAAAGCTGCTCTCAGACAGGGGTCAGAGGAAAGGTGGGGGGACCCAGGAGAAGTTGGGCTGCCAACCATCTCGAATTGACTGGGAAGTTACCCCTAACTGAGCAGATCCCACGCGTGTAAGGATGGGGGTGGATCCTGCAGGAAAGAGAGGGGGGCACAACGAACCTTCCAGGGCCTGGAAGCCCAGGCAGCACACTGCAGCCCCTCCGTCCAAATGAGCAAAATTAACCGACTGGTATAAGGTCTGATACCTGCAAAACCTCTGGCCTCTCCCAACAGCAACAGCCTGGCTGAACAGTCGGCACTGTGTAAGCGCCTACTGAATGCCAGGCATCGTGCTAGCTGCTCTAGAGAAGGTGTTTCAGTCCCCACAGCCGCCAGGCAAGTCTATTAGTCTCACTCTACATATGACACACATGAGGCTCAGAGAGGTCATGTAACTTGGCCAAGTCACACAGCCAGGATTCAATGCCAGAACTGTCTCTAAGAGAGGCCCTATCTACCAAACCACAATGCCTCTCTTCTGCCAAACATGTCTCTGGAAGAGGGATGGAGAAATAAAGCAGGAAGAAGCCCCAAATCCGCCTTGGGCCTACTCTCCCACACTCAGCCCTACTGTTGTTTGCAGAAGGGGATAGATAGTCTGACCACCTCCGTCTGGTCTATAGTGTCCCGCAAGGAAGCTGGCCCAGCACGATTCTCTCACTCTGGGCTCTGTCCTGGGTCCTCTGACCCTGGGACTGATTTCACTCACAACCTGCTGAAACCTATATCCTGCCCCCTCCAGGCAGGGCCTGTGATGGAACCCATTTGATTGCATGTAATTAACAAAAGAACCCGGGCTGGCCACCCGTGCAACTGTGAGGGTTTAATGAGGCAGGGAGAGAGCCCTCTGATGCCCTAGTTAGGAGAAGAAAGACCTAAAGTCCTAGAAGAACCTCAAGCCTCTTACCTGTGCTGAAGCCCCAGCCCCGACCTGCATTTGGACACCCAACACAAAGCAGAACATCAAACACCAAACACTAACCAACAAGTGCAGAACAGAAGCATGGGACCAACCGGGTCAGGGGAGAGTCAACACCCAAGACCCTGGGACTGAGGAACTGGAGATCCTCCCTCTGAAAACCGTCCATAATGCTCCCCGTCCTTGCCACGCCACTTCCCCAGGGCTGGCCGCGAAGGATTTATGGAAGAGATGATCCATCAGCCAACCATACAGCACCCACACTCAGGTACGACAGGGCTTCCAAGCTCAGCAGCCCGTAAGATACTCGGGGTAGCCCCCGTGGGGCTCAGTGTTCACCGAGGGAAGCAGTGTTGAGCTTCTTTTCTCTGCGCGGCACTGATTTCCCACAGGAACACGGCAAGGAGGCATCCTTGAGCTCCTCATGAGGCCCTTGCAAAGGGTCTTATTATGAAGGTTTAGAGAAGGAAGCGGGGGGGAAGAAAGGAAAGAAAGAGAAGAAGGAAGGGAGGGAGGTAGGGAGGGAGAGAAGGATGGAAGGAAGGAAGGAAGGGAGGGAAGGAACGGAAGGAAGGAAAGGAAGGAAGGAAGGAAGGAAAGGAAGGAAAGGAAGGAAGGAAGGAATGGAAGGAAGGAAAGGAAGGAAGGAAGGAAAGGAAAGGAAGGAAGGAAGGAAGGAAGAAAGGAAGGAAGAAAAGAAGGAAGGAAGGAAGGGAAGGAAGGAAGGAAGGAAGGAAGGGAGGGAAGGAAAGGAAGGAAGGGAAGGAAGGGAGGAGGGAAGAAAGGAAAGGAAGGAAAGGAAGGAAGGAATGGAAGGAAGGAAAGGAAGGAATGAAGGACAGGAAGGAAGGAAAGGAAGGAAGGAAGGAATGGAAGGAAGGAAAGGAAGGAAGGAAGGAAAGGAAGGAAGGAAGGGAAGAAGGAAGGGAAGGAAGGAAGGAAGGAAGGAAGGAAGGAAGGGGAGGAAGGAAGGGAAGAAAGGAAAGGAAGGAAGGAAGGAAGGAAGGAAGGAAGGAAGGAAGGAAGGAAGGGAGGAAGGGGCTTTTTGAGACTACTTATTTGCAGAATACTCTCAAGAGACCATGGATGTGCAGCGAGTGGGGCTGTTTTTTAATTCCCAATGCCATGAGAAATGTTACTCCAAAACTCTCTGCAGTCTCTCCAGGCTGGCCCCCCTCTTGGCCTCTGCTGTGTCACTGAGCATCGCGTCCTACCCTGCAGGACCCTGCACTTCCTAGCAAGCCTCATCCCACCGCGGCGTTTTAATGAGTGGTACCCGTGTCTCTTCCCAACGCTGCCTGCTCTCTACCAGAACACACCTTCCTAATTCTGTTTGTTCACTCTAAAGAAGGCGAGGGGTGGGGTTTACTGGGAGGTCATTTTGCCTTAGGAAAGGAAGAAATAAAGTTGAGGCCCTCAGTGGGCTGGGGAATCCGTTCTCCATCAGACAAGCGACCTTGGGAAAGGTCAGTGGCAGCCCCTGGTTTATGGAACCCGGATACCAAGGCACGGTCACCTCTGAGAAGCACAAGTAGCAACAGTGGCACGCCAAACTCTTTTGTGGGGTGCCTCTTAAACCCTCCAGAAATCCGTGGGGGGGGTGGGGGAAGCCAGGAGGCAATTATGAACAATTAGTAAATCAATGATTCTCAGAGACACTGATTCAGGCCGGCATGACCGTCGAGGAAAATGCAAGGACGCACCGCTTCAAGGAGAGGGAGGAAAAATCGCCACAGGCCACCTTCAGTTTTCCCCTCAAACACTTAAGATCTGTGCTCAGTCTTTATTTTTTTATTATTTTTTAAATTCATCTGTATTGGAGTATAGTTGATTTACAATGTTGTGTTAATTTCAGGTGTACAGCAGTGAATAGCTATACGTATACATATGTCCACTCTTTTTTAGATTCTTTTCCCATATAGGTCATTACAGAGTATTGAGTAGAGCTCCCTGTGCCATACGATAGGTCCTTATTAGGTATCTATGTTACATAGAGTAGTGTGTGTATGTCAATCCCAATCTCCCAGTTTATCCCTCCCCCCCATCCTCCTTGGTAACTGTAAGTTTTCTACACCTGTGACTCTACAGATTCCACACACAAGAGCTATCATTTGATATTTGTCTTTGCCTGACTTACTTCACTCAGTACGACAATCTCTAGGTCCATCCGTGTCGCTGCAAATGACATTATTTCGTTCTTTTTTATGGTGCTCAGCCTTTA
>NW_020174560.1:3286791-3289302 GCF_003031525.2 Neophocaena asiaeorientalis asiaeorientalis | reverse complement strand
ACCTGGCTGCTGGGAACAGCAGGGCCCTTTCCTTGCCCTCACCAGGAAAGCGGGGGTAGAAAACCCATTGGGTCTCCACTCCCACCGCGTCCATGGAGGATGCAAAGGTATCGATGCCTGGGACACAAAGTATCCTTCAGTATTTTTTTTTTTAATATAACCCCTCATCCTTCAAAACACCTGTTCAGGAAATCATATTGGCATGACAGAAAGTGCTAGGAGCCTTACTAACTGATAGGCAATCAGGAAAGAAAACATTTCTAAAAATATAATGATGCTTGCTGGGAAAACAGGATTCCGTTTGCGCAGAAATCCTCAGGAATACCTCTTCGGGGAGACGTTCCTGTAACTGTTTTTAAACATTCAGTTCTATACCACAGAATTCAGAACAGCTACTAAGAACTGCCTGACTTACTTCACTCAGTACGACAATCTCTAGGTCCATCCGTGTCGCTGCAAATGACATTATTTCGTTCTTTTTTATGGTGCTCAGCCTTTACGGAAAAATTTATTTGTAAGTTATTTCCTTAAATGCCAAAAAGCAAGTAAAACTACAGCCACCAGTTCTGTTGGTCCCCATGAAATTACTCTCCCCATAAAACAGGATTCCGTTTGCGCAGAAATCCTCAGGAATACCTCTTCGGGGAGACGTTCCTGTAACTGTTTTTAAACATTCAGTTCTATACCACAGAATTCAGAACAGCTACTAAGAACACAGCAGCTTCCCGGGCACAGACACTGGCCTTCCACAAGCGATTTTATTTGACAGCAGCTTCCCGGGCACAGACACTGGCCTTCCACAAGCGATTTTATTTGACAGCAGCTTCCCGGGCACAGACACTGGCCTTCCACATACTCTCCTCTGGGCCTCTCCTCCGCTGAAGTGTCGTGCCGCCCCCTCCCATTTATTGTGTGTGTGTGGCTTTTTTCTGATTTGCAAGCACCCAGAGAAGCGCCGAGGAATGGCGGGTCAATGTGAAAATGTAAAGATGCTACTAGCCTCCTAAACAGAGCCCCGTCTATGCCATTGCAAACTTCTTTAATGGTTCATCTGTTTGGTTTCTGCCGGTTTGTTTATCTAGTTACTCCAAGCAGTTAGAAGAAGACAGCAAAAGAAAACAAAAACAAAGGCTTTCTTCCCAGGAGGGAGAAAACGGGTATCCTTGAACCCAGAGAACTCCCCTCCCCTGCCTACCCTCGCCTCCCTGAAAGTTAGCTGCCCCCTAACCTTGAAAACAGAGTATGTTCCAATCCTTATCTTAAAAGGCCAGTCCCAGCTGAGGGATGCAAATCATCTTTCAAAAGTTGGAAAGAAGAAACTTCTGAGAAACCGAAGCTACTCTGCACCGAAACCTTCCGTCCCTTCCTCCTCCGAGGCTCCTAGAAAGGGGAGGGGTTAAGGGCAAAAACAGATCCAAAACCTGATCCCTGCTCAGCTCAGAGCCTCAGTAAATTGTTACCAACTCGCCTCCCCAAATTCTCCACCTCTCTGCTCCCATTCCCACCAAGCAGCTGCCTCCCCCAGTGGGGGCAGGAGATGGCACCCTTAAGCCCTCCCCCCATGCTTCTCATCTCTATGGTGACCAGAAACACTCTTCACTCGGATAAACAGGAATCCCAAACTTAAAAACTTTCTTCTTCCCAATAACTGTCTCTGACCATATTTTAATTAAATGATTTCTTTAAAAATTGGGGTCAGGAGACTTTCCCTGGCGGTCCAGTGGTTAAGACTCCACGCTTCCACTGCAGGGGGCACGGGTTTGACCCCTGGTCGGGGAACTAAGATCCCACATGCCGCGGCCACAAAAAAAAAATTGGGGTCAGAGCGTTTTATGTGTGATTTCAGTCAAACCACACCACCCCATCTCCTCCTTCAACCAGCCTTACCCCCCAGTCACTTAAAAACATGTGTATTTTCTGGATTTCAAAGCCAGCTGTGGCTGCACAGCTGTAGGCAACAAACTTGTCAAGAGAAAAAACACTTATACACACCTCTAAAATACATACCTAGAGCACACAGGTTTATTTTTTGTTTGGAGTGAGAGACATGAGTGCGAGTTCTGGCCCAGTGGCTGAACTGCAAACACCCATGGGGGGAGGGCTGGGGACAAGCACAGGCCTGGGCCTTAAGGACGCCTGAAACCAGGGCCACCTGGGAACCTCACAGCCAGGCGTCGCCAGGACAACCCCTCGGGGGTGGAGGGCCGGAGGGGCCTTCATTAAAGAGAAACAAGTCCACAAGGATGAAAAGAAACCAATACTCCAACACTGCTCAACTCTGCAGGCCCCTTTTTAGAATGAAAAAGGAAAATAAACCTTGGGCAGCGCTGATCCAGGGCATCAGAGCAATGGGCTTCCCCGCTGAGAGCCGCCCTGAACACACTTGAAATCGCCTAAAGTTGCCTATTTTTGTTGGCATCACGCCCCTTTAAGAGTGTTTGCAAATACAGAGCGATAGATATTTCCTAACTGAAGGCTCTCCTGAGAAGGAACAGAGCCCTGCTGGGGGCA
>NW_020174560.1:3265211-3286595 GCF_003031525.2 Neophocaena asiaeorientalis asiaeorientalis | reverse complement strand
CCCACCTAACTGCCACGTCAGCTGGGAGCCCCCAGGCTCCGGGAACGCACTCCTCCCCCCTACCAAAGACCATGCTTCTGGGGCGGCCACGTGTGTCCTCCACCCTTTCACATGCTCCACCAACTCTGATGACTCTGGAGCCAAATGTTCTCTTCCCATTCGCTGCCTTTCCAGGGTCTGGATGGAGTTTTTTTTGTCACTGTTGTGTGTTGTCATTTCGAGACTTTTTTGGTTTGGGGGATTTCGAAGAAGACCCTTCTCTGCTAGCCCTTCTTTATTTTGTATCTAAATACATGTTCACATGCTCTTTAAGTGGCTTAAGGCTTGGCATCCATCTCAAACACATCTACGACGGATCAGGAAGCAAAATCTGTTTCTGATTATCACAGACAAATCAAGCCCCCCCTGAGCTGGAGAAAAAGATAGGCGCTCTGGTAAGGGTCCGGGACACAAAATGACTCCCGGGTCCTCCTGCCAACAGAGGAAGCATTTCAGCCCCAGGGGCTGACATTACTACCTGATGCCTCTGCTTATAAACTTCCCAGCCACCCACTCTGGAGAGTTTACGGGTGGGGACTCCACAGCTAGTGTTCTCTAGAAATCCTGGCGAGTTTGAAAGGGAAAGAAGGGGAGTAGGGAGAGGCCCAGGAGCCCCCTCTCCCCCGCAAATAGGCAAGCCCCTAGCAGAGAACACAGCTGCGGGAAGATGAAAAACATTTTATTGTTTAAAGAGCAACACAGGGTTGCCGGACATGGGCAATTTAAAGTTAAATACTACTCCAGGCACAGCCGTTCGCAGTTAAAGGTGAGCACGTTGTTTCGAAAGCCGAATCATCCCTGCCAGAAGGGTGGCCTTCCACTCAGGTACCCAGATGTCTCCTCAATTATTAAAGCTTTAATAGGTGGCCACCCAACTGCCCTGGACGGCAAGCCTCTTCTACGACATATTTTCTTAGGGGGAAAAAAAAAAAGTTTTGCCCTCCCGCTCCGTGCACAGAGCATAAACTAAACGCTTTAGGGAAGGTGAGTAGTATCTTGTCACTGAGGTAAAGGACTCAATTATAAAACCTTCTGAAGGATTCTCAAGGCACATCTACCTACTGTGACAGCGACTTAACGCAAAATCAAAAGACAGGCTAAAACATTTCCCCCTACACACCCCTTCCTACCGGCCTCCCACCTTTGCAGAACACAGAGGGGAGGAGGAAGCAGGGAAGGGGGCGCCCTGAGACCTGGACACTCCTCTGACATGAAGCAGCATCCTTTCCTCCTGAAAGACGAGCCGGCCACACACGTGCTGCTTGATCACATCGGCGAGAATCGCGGCTTGGAAGCCCGCACTACTTTTAGGATGGGATTCACTCTGCAGCCGGGGTGGGTGGCGGGGAGGCAGGCATTCTCCAGGCCTCTGCCTTGTCTCAGTGCAAAATGAACACCCCGCAGGATGGCCCCTCGGAGGAGCAGCAAGGCTTGCAAAGAGAAACTTCCAGACTCCTGCTATCTGGGAATCCTTGGGAAACGCGGGGCTGGCCTCCAGGCTGCTTTCCAGCCTCCCGAAGCCCTTTGTGAGTGTTTCCGTCTAAGCGCTCCCTCTGACCGCAAGACCAAACACACCTCGTCTGAAACGAACCCCAGTGACCCCAAGGAAAGACACGAGACCCCAAGGTCACCAAGGAAGGGACACCAACGCAGCCTGCAACCGAGCCTCATCTCCCGGCTTTGATCCCAGAGGAAATAGAGCCAGGGTAGTCAGAGCAGGGAAAAACTGCCAATGCTGATGTCCCCCGTCAGCCACTTCAACCTGGTGCCACGGAACATCCGAACTGAAGACACATTCCAGATTGTGTTTCATCTCCACCAGGATCCTCCACCTCCGTCCCGGGCACCCTCTGTCCGCTCCCGGCCCTGATCTCTCCCCGGGTTACCCCACGGAGCAGGTCTGTCGCTGGGCAGCTCTGGTAGTTTTCAGTCAACCTGACCACTTCACTCCAGAAGGTCCTTTTTACACAAAAGGCCTCGCTGAGGCAGAATGGCTCACCTTTGATTTGCTCACCTCTCACATGTAAAGATGGCTCGAGGCCTCTGCTGAGCACGGCCGCACTCGGGGAAAGCCTGACACGCGCGCGGTCTGTCGGGAAGCAAGGCTTTTTAAAGCGTTCTCTGGAAGGCATGATCCTAGCTTGGGTCCTGCTGGAAGGGAAAGCTAAATGGAATGGGCTGGAACAGAATCAGCCCAGGAGAACCCAGCCGGAGATGGAGCAGCAACGCCGGTTCGCTGGGAGGCACTGGGAGAGGGAACCAGAGGCAAAGATACGCTCCCTGAAACACCCTATGTGTTTCTGTAGCATTTATGAACATCGTCCTCCAATAATGGATGCTGTGGTAAGTTGTTTAATGGATTATGTCCCCTGTCAGATGCAGACGCAGGGACTGTACCCCACTCCCCAGCTTTGGTCTGACTCCGGGTCAGAGCTCCAGTCACTTGCTGTGCGGTGAGCCAATCAGTCTTTCACTCCATCCGCCTCTGCATGGTGAACTCCAGACCGGAAGGAACAATTTGCCCTGCCCCGCAAAAGCCAAGCTGCCTAAGTGCTCCCACACTTCCTTCGACTTGGAGGATCTCTCCTCTCAAGATGCAGCTCCCAGAGGCCTCCTCTGATAGGCCTGCCCTGGCCTGCCCTCTCCTCCTCTGTGCCCCTCCTGTGCGTGGTCCAGCCGAGCATGGCCACTGTCCCCACCCTAGCACCCTGCCTGGTTTATACACCTGCCTCCCTCCAGCCTGGGAGCTGGGAGGGCAGGGCCAGTGCCTGAGTCTGAGTCTCTACAGGGCCCGAGAGCACCCTAAGAGACTATGTTTGTCCAGTACATGGCCTGGGCTGTGCTCATTTGCAGGGACCCCCTTTTGCCCCTCCCACAAGATGCTTTCTGCCACACTCCCTCTTTCCATCCTCCCTTCAAGGGCATAACAGTAAGAGTATACCAACACCTCCTAAGGCTTTTCCACCTACAACACCTCATCAGGCCCGCCCCCGGAAAGGAAGTCAGGCGGCAGCGGGCGGGAGCCGGCTGGCCACAAGATGCCGCGGCCACCGCTCCCGGGGCAGGTGGCCGAAGAGGGCTGGACCCGCCCCCACTTCAGACACTCCTCCTGCACACACCAGGCATGAGAAACTGGTGCTGGTGCCTGTTTTTCACCAAGAGGGGAGGACTGCGGGAGAGGAAGCAATCGGAAGACTGACCCCTCGTCTGCCCGACACACTTAACATTCTGAAATCGCTAATGGCCTTTGCCCAGCCCTGCCTCAGTCAAGCCAGGCCTCTGAATTTCAGAGGGTACCAGACGTGGGCTTCCAAAAACTAACGTGAGTCTCCACACCTCTTGGCGATCGGCCCTCCTTTCCTCCCTCTTCCCTCCTGCTGCAGCTGAGATGTCACACGCGGGGAGGATGCGGTCCCCACACCCGTGAAGCTGTCCGGTGCCCAGGAACACAGATGGGCCCACCCCACAGCTTCCTACGCCCTGCAGGGTACACAAGGCAGCCGGGGCCCACAGCCTGGGCAGTGGCGGATCACAGCCCGGATATGTCGTCATCTAAGCTCCGGACCAGGTATCTCAGGCAGACGGCGCCTCCTTGACCGCAGATCTCCCTCCGCGGGAGGTTCTGTCCAAATCGGAACGTCAATGTCAATCTGTGCAGCGCGGCCGTCTTCTGGAGGTGGCCACACCTTGGCGAATGTCTCGGGCACCTTCAGTCGGACCTCTGCAGAGCTGTTCACAGTAAAAGCAGCTCCCACTTATCAAAGTGCCAACCACGCCCCAGACACCATGCTGAGTGAGCTCTTTATGAACGCTCTCAGGCAATCCTAGCAACAGCCCTGTAAGGGAAATACTAGTCTTACATTACCCCACTTTACAGATGGGGAAATTGAGGGCCAGCAAAGTTAAGTGAACTTCCCAAAGTCCCACAGCCTAGGAAATTATTAGGCCAGAAAGAAAGCTCTAAGACTGCCCGCCTCCTAAGCCTATTCTCTCAAACCCTAAGCGCAGCTGGTTCCCACCACATACTCCCCCATCTTTCCTCAGTCTACAGAGGAGGCAACGGAGACCCAGGGCTGCAAGGCAACTAACTAGCCCAAGGTCAAGTTCAGCTACTCAGCACCGAGATAAGAACGAGAAGCCAGGCCTCTCCCGCTGCGCCTGGAACGTTCACATCCATGGTCAGCGGCCCTCCCTCCTGCCCCCTCCACGCCCGGCAAAAGGAAAACCAACCCAAACCCACAGGCCAAAGAAGAAAGGCCCCTAATGTGATCCAACCCGAAGCGAGTTGTCTAGGGCTCC
The DNA here is from genome assembly GCF_003031525.2 of Neophocaena asiaeorientalis asiaeorientalis. Taxonomy (NCBI): domain Eukaryota; kingdom Metazoa; phylum Chordata; class Mammalia; order Artiodactyla; family Phocoenidae; genus Neophocaena; species Neophocaena asiaeorientalis. The sequence goes on along the minus strand of NW_020174560.1, from coordinate 3,282,257 downwards.
TCTCCCCCTAGCTGGACAGTGGAGCTTGCTGGCTCTCTCTGTCCTTGTCCTTTCTGCCACCCTCCCCAAAAAGACTGAGTAAGCACTGGGAAGGCTTGGAAGCAAGAACCTAGAGCCTCAGCAGAAAATGACGTATCTGTCTGTGACCCGGCACTGACAGGGGCACTTGCCCCAGAGGAATTCGAGCATCACCCAATTTGGAAACGAAGGACATGAGTCGTGCCTCTTTTAGGACCTTCCCTTACAGAGAAGGAAACTGAGGCAAAGAGCAGTGGCGGCAAACCGGTCACGGCCCCACGATGCTGGGGACAGGGAGAGGGCAGACAGAGGCAGAACCTCCTTCGGACCCAGACGCCCAGCTCTCGTCACGTTCCTCCCTGAAGGCCCAGGAGAATCTGTTGCATTTCTTTAAGAGACAGGCCCTCATCCCTTTCTCTCTCTCTCTCTCTCTCTCTCTCTCTTTATTCCCTTGGCTTTTTAAACCCAGACATTTTCACCAAAAGCAGGCACGTGCAAAAAGAAGCCACCTTTGTCACGACATGAAGCTCCCTCATCAAGCCACTGAGGTCTAAACTGCCTCCTAATTAATATTAACCCTCCAAATCAGAGTCATGCTCAGAAAACCTTGGATGAAGAGACACAGGGTGGGAGAGGAGTCTCCAATTTTCTTCTTACTTCATCTGGAAAATTAAGAGCACCGCTGATTTGAACAAGAAATCATCAAGGAAAGCAATCACAACTCCACACGGCCCGTAGCGCGATGGACTTGGATGTATAACCTGCCACTCTCGTGCCCTGAAATTAAAATGACTGTGGCACGAATAGCGGTGATGGCCTGGGTTTGTCCCTCCTCCTTCATCCTTAGCAAACATTAAAACCCCAACGGAAGAGTCTGGAGGAGATCAGGCTAGAGATCTTCCTTAGCTGTCACAATAAACCAGCAGAAAACTGGTCGAAGGCTCCACACCTCAGTCCACCAGATGCAGGCATTCCCCCAAGGCTCTTTACCTACGGGATAATGGCGGGTGCAGTGAACACAGAGCGCTGGAGGGGGAGGGGTGTCTGGCGACCCTCCACTCCAGACCCAACATTTATTTGCTGTTTCTGCATTAATTACAATAAACTGCTTCATAGCCTAGCAATCACTTAATGGAGCAACAAATATGGCTTTTTCCCTATAATTAGTCAATGTAATCTACTACTAGTTCCCTCCTCCAGGCCACCCCTTTCCATCTTCTACATGCTAACACTCACACACACCCCATTCCCCCAGCCCAGGATCCACTTAAAATCATAATCTTGCTCTCCATTTCCAGCAACACCTGGCCGGTGGATTCCTCCTGACAGGTATGAAGTGCAGGGGACGAGTTTGGAAATGAGCAAAGAGATGAGGACAGGCAAACTGCAGATGCCCTAAGATGCGGGGGGCTCTCCCATCCCCCACAGAAGATTTGAGGGTCAGGGACCCAGCAGGCGATAGCTGGGACCCGTGGGCATTTCCTGGAGCACTGCCAAACGGACTCCCATTCACATGACTGAACTCACGGGCTTGTGGATCAAAACCTAATATTTCAAGTCCCCAAGTAAAAGTTCTGTGAAAAGGTCACACCCCCCATCCCAAGGTTCTCCCTCCCTCCCAACTGTCCTCATTCACAGCTGGGAGCCCGTCTTTCCCTGAAGTTATTCCTTCCTTCTAAGCATCCCCCAAACCTCTTCAACCACCCAGCCAGTGCTTCTAGGGACCACCAAGGGTCAAAGGAACAAGCCCACCTTCAAAGACTTGCTGATACCATCTAAGGTTCCTGACAAAATAAAAGTACTGCCTTACACTTGAAAATCTGGGTAGATTGAGGCTACCAACATCCCTTTCTTAAGATCTGCTTCTCTCCACTCAGCGCGCTAAGGACTTATCGGCTGACTTTTATTCTCATCTCCAATAAGAACAGAACGCTTTGCATCTCCCTCAGTTTCAAGATACAAAAGAAAACAAAAAAATTCCCTGGTGACGGGGAAGAAATTAACATGTTCTGAGTGTCAACCATACACCAGGTGCCTTATCTACAGTGTCTCATTTCAGACCCACAACTCTATCATCCAGTTTTTTAGGTGCAGAATTGAAGCTCAGAAAAGTGTGGACACCTTTCTAAGGTCACAGAGTTAGTGCAGCGAGATTCAGACTAGGTCCCTGTGAGCCCAAAGGCCGTGCTCCTGTCAAAGCACAAGCCTCGTGTGTTACAGCACACGCGCTTGTCCGGATCCAAATCACATGCAATTCCACTCAAGTCGTATATATTCATATACGAGCACAATCCACGTGTGTGTGTGTGTATATGCTCTTTTGTAGTTCTCGAATATTACATTAAAAAAAATAGTAAGGCAGAAGACTGCTGTCCTTAAAACAATTCTCCAACTACCAAGGCAGTCATTTTGCCAAACCTGCCATAGGACATCACCCTTCCTGACAACACGGTAACTCACAAATCACAGCGCCGGGCGCCAGACACTGTCCTTAACACTTTAAATGTTAAGTCATGCAATCCTCACAACAACCCCACGAACACTACGTCCATTTTACAGATGACAAAACTAAGGCACAGAATACTCAGATAACTTGCGCGAGGTCACATAGCCGCTAAGTGGCAGAGCAAGGATTCAAACTCAGCCGAGTTCCAGAGCCCATGCTCTTAAACATTAAGCCATACGACCTCAACAGAGAGGAATAAAATTAACAAAGTCAATGAGTCAATGCAGGGTGGGGGACGGAGTGAGATCAGGCCTACATTTGGAGCTTTCTCCTCCATATTTTCAGCCCCAAACCTGTATGACCCCAACTCATTCCCAAGCTGGTCTCACGACTTCTCTAACATGGAATAATTGTTCCATTCAAACTCTCCTTGTCAGTACCTAAGACAAGAGCCCAGAGGGCCTGAGGAGCCGGTCTCTAGGCAGCTTTTAAAGCCCCTGCACAGGGGGAGATGTTTGAGGATGTTTGAGTTCAAACCCCCAAAGCACTTCCTGACACTTGGGGGGTTTTGTCTAGAGAGCCCTGAAAAATGGTCACTTCCCAGAAGCACCATCGGTCCTTCTCCGGGGATGCCGGGCGGGTCTGATCATTCTCACTCCATCATCTCCTACAGCTTGGGGAAGAACTCAGGTGACTGTTTCCACGGTACCTTCTGCTTAATCCACTGGGGTCACGCCGAAGAGGGGCAGCGAGGAGAACTGACGCTGTGAATGCACAGGCTTTGAGCAAACAGGATGATGTGGCGATAAAGGCAATCACAACATGCTAACGTGGCAGCGAGCCAAACACGAGCTGCCCAGGCAGGACTTGTGCTCAAAAGCACTTTAATAGAATTCTTTCAGCAAGTGCAGCAGAAAAATTCATAATGAGGTTCCCCCTCCCCACTGTGTCGGTCAGGCTCTACAGTTGTGTGGATCCAGTGAAGAATCACTTTTAACAAGGATATGGGACACGTACGGACGTTAACCTGAACATCGTGTACTGCAGGGAAAAACAATGATCAAATCAGTGGATTTTTATTTTCAAAGTGATTTAAGTAAGGCATTCTGCCATAATCAGCTTTACTACCCCTATTAGCACAGGAAAACAAGTTCTGAACCTGGCTCCCTAGTGAAAAACACAAAATTTGTATCATTAAAATTATACTTGTGAAATTCAAACACACTTTCATTTCCTAAGGGTCCCCTAATCAAGTCAGAAGTTCTTACTAAAACCAATTATCTGCTTTGAAAACAGAAGAGGAGACAGATACATGTAGCAGTCTTGTGGAGATTCACAGCCCAATCTTTTCCTAGGTTCAAGCATCCTAATTTGGCCGTTTTTCCCCAGGTAAGAGAGACAATGAACCTACTGGCTGGCTTTTATTAAGCGTTATGTGTGTAAGTTTAACCATTTTTGTTTGCCTTTAGGTACAAAAATGACATATTCGAGAGATATTCCAGAGGGAACTGAGTTGAAAGGAAAAAAAACAAAAACAGGCATGGGCCAATAAATACACACTGTATTTCCACCCACCCACCCCACTCCAGGTCCCAGGTAGATTTTTTTTCTTAAAAATCTCACAGCAGATTTTTTGTGTGTGTGTGGTACGCGGGCCTCTCACTGCTGTGGCCTCTCCCGTTGCGGAGCACAGGCTCCGGACGTGCAGGCTCAGCGGCCATGGCTCACGGGCCCAGCCGCTCCACGGCATGTGGGATCTTCCCGGACCGGGGCACGAACCCACGTCCCCTGCATCGGCAGGCAGACTCTCAACCACTGCGCCAGCAGGGAATCCCCTCAGAGCAGATTTTCAAACACTTGCCCATTACTCTTTAGAAGGCTCATGTCAAAACCAGGATGAGGAATCAGATAGACATTCCAGCCTCATTTCTGGAAGTGCCTGACAACCAGGCCAGGCACACCCTCCCAAGGTCCTATCCAGTAAGGCAGCAAGACTCGGGCTCCCCACCTCCTTACCAGGTAATCTACCTGAAATGTTGCAGCTTTTCTTGAGTAACTGGAAATTCTTGCACAAGACCAACATGGAAATACTCTCTAAGGCACTAAAATATTTAAGAAGCAGTTGTTGCAATGTTCCATCTATACCATCAATATGAAATGTTATCAGGCTAGGGCTTTAAAAAAAAAAAAAAGCCATTGGCCAACAGGCCTTCTCTTCCTGCCTCCCTGGAATCCATCTCAGAGATGAGGATATTGGCCCTGGTGCTCCAAGGCGGCCTCACCAGCCACCCACCCAGGCCCCAGCAGATGCTCAGAAGGTAAAACAAAATGGCTCCCGGTTGAAAACTTGACTTTTCAGTAAGTGGGATACAGCCCTTGCCACACATGGCCTCTCGAGGGTGGAGAATGCTGCAGCCACCTGAGCAGGATTTGGCGTTACAACTTTCATTGGAAGACAGGAAACTCGAGTGCGTCGTGCACACACACACGTGTGCAGAAGGAGGCACGCTCAGCAGAGGGCAAGTCCTGGGAACCGCTCTACCTCGCTGGACAGCTGCCCCCTCCCACTGGAGCCGTCACCTCATTAATGTCACTCAGCGTCACATTTTGCTACACTAGGTCTTCCTGCACTCTGTTCCTGCAGGCAGCCCGAAGCCGGCTGCCATTGTAAACTTCTGCTCCTTGGGAAACGATCAAAAGCTTGAATTGGAGAAAAGAAAAAAAAAAACTTTCCGCGGGCCTCTCTGCTCACGCTTTCCCCTCCTCCAGTTTCTTCTCTTTGGTGCTTTATTCAAAATTATTACACACACAAACCATACTCTGAAAGTCACTTACAACAGGCCGGCTTTAAAAAGAAAAAACAAGCTAGCGATTGCAGGGGCCTGTCTATTTGCAATTGCCCAAAGAGAATAATTCATTTCGGTGGAGGATACAGATGAAGCCCTGAATACATTCCCACACCGTTTTCTGCCCTTCAAAACAATAAAAATGTAAAAACCCAGACGAAAGAAGGCCCGGGGTGGCATGAACAGACTCTCTTGACCCCCAAGGAATTTATTCTCCTGGATCTTCTAAAGCACTCTGTCCCCGGAATGCATCATCAAGACCATTTTATTAGATTTTTCTAAACCCTTGAAATTGTCACATAATTGAAACAGAAACAGCAATTTAGAGCTCTGAATGGATTTCTTAAAAAGAAGACTCTGGGCCGGCCCAATATCCCCTCCTTGGCCGCTGTTGTCCCTAACCTAAATTTAAGGCCCTTGCGTACAAAACCCTATTTATCTTTTAAATCCTCCCCTGCCATAAAAGTTACACGTTCCCCTAATGCCTTAGATTTCAGGACATTTGGGTGAAACTCATCCCAGACAACAGGCTAAAAAAAGAATCCATTAGCATTAACTTGCCTGTCACAGCCAGTGACAAATAAATGAATGTGATGCTTTCAGATCAGTCATTGGTGGAACTACCCCCAGGCAGATAAAGACCAGGACTGGGAGACAGAGGCTCACAGGGACACCTCTCACACAGCGGTGTCTCGGCTGTCCCCCCCGCTGCTCCCCAGGACTCCTCTCTCAGAAGCAGCAAAAACACGCATCAGATGCAGAAAAGGAAATGCACTCCCAATGCCCACGGAGCATCCCCAAGATAAAGGATGCTCCCTTCGAGAGCCAGGACCCCAGGAGGAGACCAAGCCACTGACACAGAATTTCCCAAATCTCAACGTGCTGTTCTATCCATCACCCCTAGAAAGGGCCAACAGTACCAATCAACCCATGAGCTACTAGGTAAGGGCCTGTTACAATCTGGGCAGTGCCGTCTCTGGGGACAGTAACAGATGCCTACACTGGACCCTCTATGTGCAGATATCACCCTAGGCCCTTCATATGTGTTAACCTACTTAATTCCCTGAACAATTCTAGGATGTAGGAAATATTAAAATCCTCATTTTACAGATGAAGAAACGCAGGCGCAAAACCATTAAGTGATTTGTCTAAAACTCCGTAGCTAGTCAGTGGCATTGAACTGTGCTAAACAGGTTCTTACAAAATAGGCAATAGAAACTAAATTGAAACTTCCTGACCAGAGGAGAACAAACGCTACTTCTCAGCCTGAGCGTTTTATAATACTCAGGCAAAGGGCAAGAACCTAAAATCTACCCACTCGTGTTGGATGCAGTGGGGCTGAGTGGCTAAGAGGGCAAAGGGACTTGGGATTCAGACAGACTTCAGACCAAAGGCCAACCCTGACCCTTACTAGCTAGTTCTGTGGCCCTAGGAAAGCTTCTTATTCCCCTCGGACTCAGTTTCCCCACCTGTCAAATGGAGAGAATACCAACTAATGCCAAGGACTGTTGTAAGGACTAAATTAAAGATTAAACAGATAGAGGCTCATACGGTTCCTTGAACATATACTGAAACACAATATGTGACAGTCATTATTCTGAGTTTAAGACTTTTCTTTCTGATTATTCAAATAAAATAAAGAAGTACCCTCCCTAAGAATAACTTCCCAGAGAGCTGGGAGCTTGATGCTATCTACCCTTGAAGGAGAGGGTGAAAAGGGACACCTTGTTTTTTTGGGAGCCAAATACTGTCCCAACTGGACCAACCATCCTCAGCTGCTACTACAATGTACTACGGGGGGACTCGGGCCCAAGACCCCGCCTGTTCACACCTCTCACACCGCACGGAAGGCAGAAGTCAGGATTCCAAAACCTCACGTCCCGCACACTAGGCAGCCACTCACCCGAGGTGACCCCAAGCAGACGCCACCTATGAAATCACAGGTCAGAGGTCAGGATGCTCTGAGCCACAGAGCAGCTACTGGTGTCATACAATCTGTGATTTCCAAACCTCAGTGTCTACACGCGGTAAGGTCAAGATCACAAGGACAAAACTTTGGAATTCTGTCTATATCACGGTCCCTTGTTAAGGAGGCAAAAAGGAGAGGAGGGGATAAGGCGGAAACAAGAGAACGATAGAGCTCTCTGTAGCTGCCACACACCCCACAGATCAGGGGTGGTATCTGCCCAGAACATCACTCCTAAGAAAGGGTCGAAAGAACGCAGGATGAATTATGCTTAAGGCACAAGTCCAGGGCGGGAAGTTCCCCATGAAACGGCAGAGCCACAGTCCTATCAGGGGCCCAGCCTCTACATGGGTCCAAAAGAGCTCGGCACACTGTACGGAGCAGCTCCACGGTCCTGCACGCGCACAACAGGTGCCCCAGCGTCTGCCCAGCAAAGCACAGCTGCATCTGCTTGGCCTGGCATTCAAGGCCTTCCACGAGCTGGCCCAGCCGGCCAACGGGGCCCCATCCTAGAGCACCGGGCAGCACACACCCTTTTCCTGCAGCTCTAGGTCCTGACCTCCTGGCCCCCAGTAGGAAGAACTGCATTCCTGCCATTCTTCCTTCCTACCTGTTCTTCAAAATCTGGGGCAAAAACCACCTCCCCCAAGGGACTATCTTCACTCCTCCTCCTTCGAAATGCTGTTCCGACCTCTCTTACGGTGCTTATTGAATCCTCTCCTGTAGCACGGGCAGCACCCCGTCCTTCCAACCTAGAGGTAAGACCCCTGAAGACAAGCGCTGTGTCTCCTTTGTCATCCTGCATTATTCTATCTAAATGGAGGTCACAGAGTGCAAAAGAGCACGACTAAAAGCTGAGGGTTATTTTTTAATTAGTAAAATATGCTTGTGCCTTTATCGTCCAGTAGAGGCAATAAGGCATGAACCTAAGGAACTATAAAACCCAGAACAAAGCACCTAACACAGAGGTTGGTCCCCGGTGCTGGGCAGAGACTGGGAAATGATTACTGAACACTGAATGTGGCATCTGAATGTATTAAAGACATGGCCAGTGCCCACCCCCATCACTCTTACCCTGCTGAGGTTCTCACACCGGCCGGTGTGTTGTATACGTTGCTCACCGCTTCTTTGCCCCACCAGAGTGAAAGCCCCACGAGGGCAGGGCCTTTGTCTTATTCTCCACACCATCCCCAGAACCATACACAAGTGTCTGGCACATGGCAGGTGCTCAGTAACGTTTGGTGAATAAACGAATGAATGAGTGAGTGCCCGGCACAATTGCCTAATGGATGTATCAATACGGTTTTTGCTAATTTATTACTGTTGGAAGGGCCATAACCAAAGAAAAGGTAAAGTGCTGTGAAAATCCAGAGAAAGGAGTATTACGTCCAAGAAGAAGCAGGGACAGCTTCGTGGAAAAGGTAACGACTAACTCGGGCTTTGAAAGAGGGGTCTGTTTTGTACAGCAGAGAGACGGAAGGGCAGTGCAGATGGGGACCCACAATAGGGCAGCTCTTCAGAGAAGGCGGAACACTCAGGTTCTAAGCAGCGAAAGGTTAGATGAGTTGGGGAACAGGCTGGAAGAAGACCCCCATACAGATCTTGAAGGACCTTGCCGCCCAGGCTAAGTTTAAAGTTTGTTCGGTGGGCATTGGGAAGCCAAGGAGGGTTTCCTAAATCCCCCCGAAAGTGGGTGCACACACAGACAGTCAGCAAGTACAAACAATGAAAGGCGCTCTTAGTAAATGAACACACCAGATCAAACAAGAGGGCAGAAGTGAGGAGCCCCATCTCTGTTTTGTGTTCTCAGGGCTCTTGGCCGGAGAACGTTCGGGGTTTCAAAATACAAAATAGGACAAAAAGAATGGATGCAGTCTCAAGAGGCACCCAGGAGGGTCAGCGGATTCCTCAGAGCATTCCTCCTTCTCCTTCCCCGGAGGGGCACGGGGGTCTCACCTGTCCGCCAAAAACATCTGACATAGAACACACGCCCTCCAGCATCCGCGTGGACTGACCTTAACACCGAAACGAAAGCACGTGAGGAGAGGCAAAAATCCAGGGAAAGGACATTTGTAGGAGAAGGCGCCCTCCCCCCTGAGCTGACACCTGCTGCTACCGGGAACGAAGGAAGCAGCCAGGCTCCCCGAAAAGAAAGAAGCTAAGCCACTAATCCCCCGAGGCCCTCGCCGCTGCGGACGAGGGCTGCAGACACCCCACCACATCCCTGCTGGCGACAGAAACCCACCGGCAGGTCGGTTAACTGTGGCTGCCCAGATGACAGCTGCACATCACCCAGGACCTGCAAGACACTAGGAGGACCCGACCCACAGCAGCAGGGGAGGCCAGATGTCGAAAACTCACCCCTCGCCCTTGAGAAGCTGCCAAGAAACTGCTCCCCCGGAACAGGACACGGGTGCGTGAAACACCCAGGCTGCAATGAACCCATCTGGAGAGCCTTCCAGGGGGCAGGAAAACCCGGCTTCTAGCTCAGCCTTGCCACAACTTAGCTATGTGGCCTGTGACAACCGACATAACTCCCCCGAGTGTCAGCTGCCTCCCCTGTGAAAAAGGGAGGCTGGATTCCACACACTCATTTAACAACCAGCTACCAAATGCCAACCATCAGCAGCCCCCTGGCGTCAGGGGGCTTACATTCCAATGAAGAATTTCCTTAGGGCATTTGCACCACCGTGATTCTTCTTATTCTACACAAATAAGTCTATGATAATAGTATCAGCAGACCTTTGCCGGGCGCTACTTGGTGCCAGGCTACCGGCAAAGACTTCTGCATTCCTCTTGAAAACAGCTCCAGGGACTTCCCTGGTGGTCCAGTGGCTAAGACGCTGCACTCCCAACGCAGGGGGCCCAGGGTTCGGTCCCTGGTCAGGGAACTAGATCCCACACGCGTGCCTCAACTAAGAAGCCCGCGTGCCGCAAGTAAACACGCCGCAACGATGATCCCGCGTGCCGCAACTGAGACCCAGCACAGCCTAAATAAATAAATATTTTTGAAAAAAGAAAACAGCTCCATGCGGGGTGCTCCACGATCCCAGTTTTAAAGGGGAGGAAACTGAGGCTTGGCGGCCCCGAGGTGATTTGCCCAGGGTCACCCAGCTGTGACCAAAGGCAACTGGAGATAGGCTGAACAAACGAGATCTCTCTTGATAAACAGATAAGGTTCTGGCCTCGAAAAATGAAGGAGGAAAATGGTAATCAGGGGAGTGGGGCATGCTTTATTATACATGAGGATAATTAGGGCAGATGGTGAGTTGCGCCCAGACTCACTCTTGCCCCAAGATGCTAGGCTGTCTCTCTTGGTTTCTCCACACAAAAAAAAGAACCCGAAAGCTTGAGCAAAATTCTTCCAGGTAGCCAACACTTCTGCCCAAAAAGACCGACAAAAGGGTATGACATGATTGATCCCAATCATCCCCGTTTCTCCAACGGCTTCAAATGAAGTCATCTTTTTAGAGCAGCCTGACCACTTTAATCTTTAAAGATAGAGGGGAGGGAAGCTCTTACATATTTTACCAAATGAAGTCATCATCCGGAGAAACAGAAAGATACAGAACAGACCTATCTTCTTCTGATCAAAATGTACTTCACTAATTAACGGCCACTAGTCTCCAAAGAGCTTCCCCTCGACTAGTTAATAATGCCCATTATACTTCACTTGAGACGTGAACATTTCTGTCGCAAAGAGGGAGAGATGAACTGCAGGATTCAAAACCCTTCCTTGGGTTGCTGATTAAAATTCTCGTCAAAACAGATTTTTATTTATGTGATACATTAAAGAATATTATGACAGTCCTGATATGAAATCTGTTCTTCGCTGCCGCGGATTTTCTTTTGTATTCAGTTACAGTTTCTTTCCACCAGTCTTGTTTTAACACCTCCACGGAATATTTCTCTGGCAAGTGTTAGCACGGAGGGACGGCCAGAGAGCAGAGAAATGAATCTTAACTGAGAGACACGTTGACGCATCACTGACAAGCTCTACACCCAGTCCCCGAGGAGAGGCACAGCTCACCTTGCCACTGAGACCCTAACGCAAACGCACACAAGTTTTACTGGAGACAAACAATAAATAAACAAGGCTTGAGTTAACGTTCTACTCTCCTGCCAGCTGGGTTTTGGCCTCCAACACTCCCTTCAGTCTGAAATCCCCCTGGTCGGACTCAAATTCTATCGGAAAATAACCGTTGACAAGGAAGACGCTCTCTCCACACCCTGCCCCAGTTCCCAACCACCACACCCCGTCCTCAACCCCAGAACCCTCTGAAAGATGCCCTGAGGGCTCGGATGTTGAGGCACACCAGTGTCACACAATGGTATGACATCACAGGGGTTGGGCGAATCACCCAACCATGGAAGCTCGAGGTCCGGAGGTGCCGGCTGTGGTTCCGTTCCGCACAGCCTGGTGACTGCTCAGAGAGACTCCACCTGCGTACCCCTCGGGGCCCCCGCAGGACAAATGCCGGGAGAGGGCCCAGTTCTGGAGCCAGGTTACACCACTTCTCAATCCAGCTGTGCCTTGGTTTCCTCATCCAGAAAATGGAGATAATACTAGCACCCACCTCACAGGGCAGAGGTGAATACACATCACGTCCCTACCACAGTGCCTGGCACACAAACTCAATTAACACTGTCATGATTACTAGACCTCTCACAGGATTAGTGTGAGGGCCTCACAAAAATAACAAGAAAAACATTAGGTAACTAAACCCGAATGGAAAAGAATACGTATACACACGCACATGTACAACTGAATCACTTTGCTGTACACCAGAAACTAACGCAGCACTGAAAATCAACTGTACTTCAATAAAAGAAATTAAAAAAACGAAAACAGCAGATCCCACGTATGTTTTATCATACGCTAGCTCTTTTTTTTAGCACTTTACCTTTCTTAATTTATTTACTTCTCACCAAAACTCAATGAGATAGGGAAACTGAGATTTGAGGAAGTTAAAGGATTTGCCCAAATTCACAGTTAACAAGTGGCACAGCTGGGATCCAAACACAGGCTGTTAAGCTTGAAAACAACAACAACGGTGATTAAACCAACAATAATGGTGCTGGTGAGGATGAGAATGATAATTCTCAAGGCCCTGACCCTGTGCCAGGCTCTTTTACTCTTCACCACCCGCTTCTGAGGGCGTTACCGTCATCACTCCCATTTTACAGATAGGCAAACTGAGAGTAGATGATTTCTCAGTGTCGCAGGACCTGGGATTCAGATGGAGATAGTGGATAGGAGAGTTCCTTGTAAAGTAACGTGTGTCATAAAAAGTATTGTTACGAAATTCCTGGAATTCCATGGAAAGATGTCCTTCCCCGACTGGTTTAATGTTAGCTCACATCCAAAAGTCTGATAATTCACCTAAGCCAACCCAGACTCCAGGGGTGGGGGGCACACTTTGACAAGTTTGAGAAATATTGCCTCGTTTTTAAGTTCAATGCATCCGTGAAAAGCCAAATGCCAGAGTATATTAAAATAAAATATTGTCCTCCTGATTTTAAAAAAAATGGGAGGTTGGGGAGGAGCAGCAAGGGAGAGGAGAAAACAGGTCAAACCCATGGTTTGACCAAGTCAGGGATTTTTCCAGTTTCCCTCTAGGGTAATCTGATCCGAGTTCTCGGTGATCAAATGACTAACCTGGAAATTTGAAGATTCACATTTATGGAAGAAACAGCAATTCTTCCAAACTGAGGAAACACTGCTAATCCTGGAAGCCTTCTGAAATGTCAAGGATCACACACAGTTTGGAAAGCAACCTTTAAACACTTAATACGGTCCCAAAGTTTGTGCTCAGTACAGAAATAATCTAACCTCTTTGGTTCATTAATTCTTATTATTTGCTTAAGCTTTAGGGGGAAAATATGCCTAAAGAAAATATTTCACTATTTTTGTTTAGAGATTTGTGTTTCCTTCGAAAGAGGGAAGGGGAAGGGAAGGGAAGGGAAGACGTGGAAGAAAGAGGGGGGAGAGAGAGAGGGAAGGGAGGGGGGAAGAGAGGGAAAGAGGAAGGGAAGGAGGCAGGGAAGGAAGAAGGAAGGAAGGAGGGAATCACATGGCAGGCTCCAACCTGAAATTCTCAAAATACCATCCACGACAGCTAACTACTTCTTCATTAATGTACAGAACCATTCCTTCCTTTGCACGGCTCAAAGGTTCCACTTCTGGGAGACCATGCTTAAAGAAATAAACTGAATTTGCTAAAACCACAGCACTATCCCTTTATGACCTACAGTCAAACGCTTCACCTTTTCCCCTTTCCCTTAAAAGAGTGCCAAGACCACAAGATGCGGGAAAAGTATTTCTTCCGATATTACCCGGGGAAGAGAAAAGTATAATTAAAAAGTGCAAATTTAGTGTGGAAGCCATAGGCCCTTTAAATTTCACCTTAAGCTTTATGCAGCTGTGATATTGTAGCCACACCTGGCAAGCTCAGTGAAAATTATGTTAACTACACACTTGGGAAAAGGTGAAGGCCTATCTCAAGCCTTTCAGCAAGCTTTGTAGTACCACTCCTACAAAGGGACGACGTTTCCAGCACTTCTCCGCCCAGGCACCAGGACCTGCACCAAAGAGCAGCACTGCTGGCTTCAAGTGTGCCCAGATTTACCCAACCTACCTGAAACCAATACATCCAAACACTTCCTGTCAGATTGAGGGCTTCACGGGTCTACAAAGTTGTTGTTCCAATAAAGGACAAGCTGTTTACTTAAATTCTACTCCCCTCCATAAACTCTAAGTTGTAAGACCTCAGAAGAGCACCCTCCAACAAAGAGTCACGAGTAAATATCCAACTTTTCCTGATATGATCTCAGCGATGCTTAAAAAATAAATAGAACACTTGCATAAATATTGCAACAGATGGAGCTATGTCCTCCCAGGAAGGATGGGGCTTGCCCCTGCCCCCAGCTGGATGCTCAGAACCCACCTGGGGACAGCTGACTTGCAGGCGCACGGTTATTTCACAGAGCGCCTGCCCTGGCCTCTCCACGGCCACGCGCTGATACCCTGAAGAAACGGTGTACACCAGGTTTCAACGCTTCCTTGCCAGTGCTCTGTTGGAAACTTGAAATCCTTGGCAACCACCTCGGAGTGCTAAAATCCTATTACTGATTCTCCTACTTACCTTGGGTTGCGCTCGACGAGGAAATGCAACTTTGGGGTCAATCTGGGGAAAAAATGCAAAAGCAGGAGTCAGCTGCATGACTTTGAGGGGAGAAAAACATTTCTGACTAATCACCTAGTCATTAATCACTCATTTCTCAGGCTTTTAACCCAGCTTTTAGTAACTTCTCAGGCAACTTAAAAGCTTCCTTAAAGTTTGATCTAAACTGCAACGGTCTCTCCCAAAATGTAACAAACACAGTGAGCCTTTCTGAAACATCCCACCATGAATTTCAATGTGTAGTGCTGTAATACACCAGATCTCATGTGTTCTTATTTAGGCAAGGGCTTTGCTTGCATTAGGGCTTCATGCATCTAATTTGCAATGCATGGCTGGGAGAAAAGATGAGAACATCACCACTGGAAAAAAAAAAAAAATATAACCTGAAATTTACATGGAAGACCCTTCCAGCAGCACGGAACTGGATGGTAGGTCTTCTCCTCAATGATAACTAAACAACACAGGGGGGGAAGGGGATTCCAAAATTTTTTTAAGCCAACAATGTCCAAAAAACTCCCCATCGACATGAAACACCATGCTCTGCTTGAATTAATTCACTCATCTTGGCAAAAGTAAACCTAAGATAAATCAAAAGGATAGTTCTTTCTTTAGTTATACCTCAAAAGAAAGCAGGTGTCAAAAACTACAGAGCCCGAGTGGGTTCTTAAAAATAATAAATTAAAATAAATGGAAACAGCAGAGATAAATGCACCTGGATTTTCAAAATCACAGGGGGTAAAAATCTATGAGCAACCTAAACCCATATTAGAAAAGTATGGGGAGAGGATAAAAACAAACAAAAAAAATTACTGAAAAAAAAGCAGTCAGAATCTAGTGCAACACTTGGGATACTCCCGCTACCCCAACCCCAGTCTGAATGGAAAAACTACCAGTACACCAGATCAGACAGACATCTGCAGATCTGAATCAGGGACTGGCTTTAAAACTCTGAACAATTCCCACGGAAGCATTTGAGTCTAATAGGCTGATCTGGGGTGGGGGGGAGTTGTTGGACAGAAAATATGGGTAAGGAAAGAATGAAAAAATATTCCCATTGTTAGTTTTCATTAGTTTTCTAAATGTCACAAATCTCTGGGTAAAATTCAACACGGAGCGTGGCATGAATACAGCTACAAGTTATTTATTTATCCGCTTTGGCTTTCATATTAAAATTTTCCCCTTTTAAAATGTAAATCTCAACCTTGTTTTCAGTTCTGCCATGGGGGGTGGGGGCGGGGAGAGTAATGCTTTGGGAAAAAGCACAGAGGAGGAGGAAAGTCACACCAGAGCTAACTCTGTTCCCAGACTTAACAGCCCCTAGGACCTAACCAGTAAGACATAAAGATTCACCACTTTTATTAAGGTAGTTTAAAGACCTCATAAAAGTCTGCAGCATGTTTTCCACCTTTAAACATCACCTGAGAAATGAGAGATTACTTTGCAAAAACTAAAACAGACAAAAATCTCTGATCTAGTAAACTACCCTTTCATGGAGATTAACATTACCACAGCTACAGGTATATTCAGCACAGACTAGGAGCTGTCGACAGGAGAAATACAACAGGTGTGGATTTTCCATTCTGTTGACCAAACGTAAGACAGATATGTCTTTTCATAAACACTCTCCCGAAGATTTTTTTTCTTTTTTAGCTGGTCAGCACACAACTGCAATAGTAAGTCACCTTGTTTGTGGGGTAAAAGGTGAGGAACGTGTCAGAGGTGAGGGAGCCAGAGGAGAGCAGGGAGAAGTAAAGAAAGCAGGCCGCTAAAAAATTATATATATCTAAAGTTACAAAACTCGAAGCCAATTCAGAACTCCTGTATAGGGTATTGCGGTAACAGCGTGTTACACCACAATGAGAGATCTTCTGTGGGCCAAGTGTACACGCTGAGATCTTAAAAGGAGAGGACGGGTCGAGAGGAGTAAGGCAAATCCCAACCTTTTGTACATCCCTGTCAACTGTTTTTTAAAAACGAACGAAAAAAAAAACTACCAAAAATGAAAACATTAGTTAGTTAAGTACAACTCTACTTACTGTAGCTACAAATCCTCTAGGAAAAGACTAGGGTACTATTTTGGATGTGAATGGCCGTTACCTAAACAAAGCTTTTAAGGTAACAGTAAACAAGATCCTCGTTTCCATGTCAATAAACCAACCGCTTCTGCCTCCGGCACTGAACGTTGAAACAAAGTCAAAAGCTAGGTTATACTAAATAATAGTGACCAAAACATGTCTACAAACAATTAGTGAGGGAAAACCGCAGGCACTGCATCTGATACTGAGGGAGATGACCCACCAGACACCACAGAAGTCAAATACTATTAATACTTCTCCCACCCGGGATGGACACAGGGGTGAATAATAAATTCCCGAATTTGCCTTGAAATATCTTTCCTCTTTAATTTTACTAGCTTTTTGAACTGTCTAGCCAAGAAGTCAAAGAGATAAAAATTCTTCAGACATCCGTTATCACCCTGCAAACGACTGTCCCTGAAATCAAATGATCTGAAAGTGCAAAACGGCTGGGCCACAAGCTAGGACAAGTTCAGTGCAATTAATAAAGCAACTGAAAATGTGGGCTTCT
>NW_020174560.1:3264957-3265161 GCF_003031525.2 Neophocaena asiaeorientalis asiaeorientalis | reverse complement strand
GGGCGGGGTAGGAGGCATGCACCTGACCTCTGATCAGAGAAAAAGGGTAAATTTGCAAAATCAATTCAAGGGTACCAAAGGTGGCCAGGTTCTCGTCTTCTCTGCCATTCAGTGTTAAAGCCGAAAGGGACATGAGAAGATCACCTGTTCCACTCCTTTATTTTACAGAAGAGGAAACTGAGGCCTAGAGGCAGGGAACAACTT
>NW_020174560.1:3263051-3264897 GCF_003031525.2 Neophocaena asiaeorientalis asiaeorientalis | reverse complement strand
AGAGGTGAAGTCCCCAGCGGCCCAGCACCGTATCCCAAAGTCACCTCCGGGCCCCTGCCTTAAGGCGGATGAATAAAAACCGTGGGGAAATTCTAGTAGACAAGGAAGGCAGGAGAGCCACAATAAAATGCTATGAACTCCCCTTCTTCTCCCCCATTAAATATATTATTATACACTGATACTTTCTTCCCTTCCTCTTCTGACCTTAGAGACTTTTATCCCCTCAACAATGGACTTTAAAACCTTCTAATGCTGTAAAAGTACCCACACTCAAAAGGATCTGAAAAAGAAAAGAAAAAACAAACAAACAAAAAAAGAAACCACTTTGAAACCCAAGACCTTATCAGCCTTAGATTTCACACCATCTGGAGTCACCCACTGGATGCCCAGCTTGGATCTGGGAGGTATCCTTTCCTTCTCAAACCACATTCCAAATCCGAAGTGCCCAAGAGGAACCTGTTGCCTGGACTGTGATTAGTGCCCCCTCACCTCCTCCTGTCCTCAGTCCCCCTCGGCCCCCAGTCCCTCTCGGCCCCCTGTCCCCCTCGGCCATGAAGCAAGCTGTGCCTTCTAAGAGCCGATTCCCACAGCCACGGTTGGTGACGCGGGCTGGGCTCGGCTGACAAAGAAAAGTTGCCTCTGATCGGTGGTGGAGTTTCTTCTCAGGGTCCTTTGGCCCGGAAGATAGCCTCTCCCCAAGCCGACCCCTCCCCCAAGCCTAGGCCTGGCAGCATCTGGGGCTGCAGTGGGACAGGCTCTAAAAAGAAAACCCCAAATCCAGCCTTTGCGGCAAACTTTAGGACCGACATGCAACCTCTGCTTCAAAGTACCCAGTTCTCAGCACAGAAGCAAAAGAAGACACTGTCTCTTTAAATTGGGCTGTCAGTGCCCAGATCGGTCCTGAAAAGGGGCAAACGACAACAACAAGGAAAAGCAACCTACCGTCTTGGAATCTAACTCGTGGTGGGGCTGACCTAATACTTTATCTACACTTGCTGGGTCTGCGAACGTGACGAAACCGAAGCCTCTGAAATGAGACAAAGAGGGAGAAAAACAAACAAGAAAATGTGACACCATCGAGAGCAACAAGGAGCGAGCCCTAATGCAGAACGGAGAGCAAAGTTGCCCCCGCTCACCCCCACTCCCCACCCTCCCCACCCCCTCCTGCCTACAGCCCTCGGCCTCGCAAGGAAACACATCAAGGTTAATGGGGGAAGTGGAACGGGGGCAGGGCGGGTGGAGGTAACTTGGAGAACGCTGGTGTCTCCACTCTTTCGCCACCTCAGTTTCTCTCCTCCTCCTCCCCTCCCTTTCTTTAACGCTTTGTTTTATTCCGAAGAAACCCAGGCACTTAGAGGAGATCCAACCAGCTTTCTAAAGGGGCTTAAGAGTTCGGGGAGTTGGGAGTGCGGGGGAAGCACACATTTAAAAAAAACAAAAAAAAACAAACAAAAAAACAACTATGTGGAAAGTGAATGAAGCTGAATGTCATTTGAAACAGGAGAAAAAGAAGCGACGGGAAAATGACTTAAAGCGGAGATGTGGGCATCTGTGTATCCAGAATTCAGCCCCAATTAACAATAACCTTTGGGGTTAATGGAGGAGGGGGGAGGATGGAGCGACGTTCGAAACCAGCCACATGCCTGAGCCCCATTCTAAATCCGCTTAGCTACTTCCGAAGACACCTCCAAAAATAACACTTAAACTTTGTTCTAAAATAAAGACAAAATCCAGAAGGGAATGCTTTACCTGGAGCGTTTCGTTGTGGGATCTCTCATGACCATACATTCTCTAATTTCTCCAAATTTGCTAAAATAGTCTCTAAGGCTATCTGTAGAAAGAGAAA
>NW_020174560.1:3213853-3262989 GCF_003031525.2 Neophocaena asiaeorientalis asiaeorientalis | reverse complement strand
TGGATCGGGGGAGGGGGGAGGCGCGGGGAGCTCGCCGCGGCTCCACACTGGGGCAGGGGAGAAGATGCCCCCCACCCCTCTAGTTCGGCCTCTCCATTCAAGTTCCCCGGACCCGGCCGCCAGGATCCGGGATGGCAACAGCCGCCTGGCCGGCTCTGCGCCCTTTTTCCAGCCACCGCGCAGAAATTTAGGTCAAGGACGTCGGGATCAAATCCAAACCCTGGCGCTCCTCGGGCAGCCGCCGAGACCCCCCAGGATCGCGGGGCTTCAGGATTGCGGAGACTCTCCCGCACAAACACCAGCCACAAGTTTTATTTTCCTTTCGCGCTGGAAGTTCTCTCTGGCTCTCGCTCCGCACCGGCACGTCTTGCGCGGCTCCCCGCCCTTACCCGGCAGAGGTACGAATCCTTGCCCGGGAAAGGTTATTTTGGAACTTTGAGGAAACTGTCGCGATTCCAGTGGTGAGAAAATGCCGAAGAAAGGGTTTCCGCGTTAATCATAAGGCGCTTAAAAAATATAATAACATAGGGTTATAGAGGTCAAGGTCAAATGATCGGAGTTCAAATCAAAATTTTTTATATAGAGAGAAATAATTTGGGAGCATCTCTGGGAGGGCCGGGAAGGATGGTTATTTCAGGAAACCCCTCTCCAACCCGTTTGTTATATATATGTAATTGTTTCTATGCCGAGGTAGTAAAATGCATGAGATGTGAATAGCCCAAGCCCCCCACCATCTGGGGATGTAGCTGAGGGTGGCGGAAGGCTTCAAACACACACCCCCGCCACCTTGGGAGCAGCGTGATGTGGCACAGGTCCTGGCACACAGTAGGTGCTTAATAAATGCTGACTTTTATCCTTTCCCGCGCTGAAAATTCCTAAAAGACAATTTTGTAGTTACCCAAAAACATCGCCCACTTCTCCAGCAGATTTCAGGCCAGCTAAATTCAGGCTGGATTCAATCTGTGGGGTATTTAAAACAGTAAGGATATAATTATCCTTATTGTTTTTAATTATTACAATAAATTGAGTTAATATGGCTTAAGGGGGCAACATCATTGAGTATTTGTGGTTCATCAAATACTCAAATTAATGTTAAGCATGAATTGATGCCCACTTAACACTTTTCCACCAATTTTCGTAGGATTAGGATACAGTGGAATACACTCAACACCAAAACTGTACCAAATCCACTGTGGGTCTTTGAAAAATGGAC
This sequence comes from Neophocaena asiaeorientalis asiaeorientalis, assembly GCF_003031525.2. Lineage (NCBI taxonomy): Eukaryota > Metazoa > Chordata > Mammalia > Artiodactyla > Phocoenidae > Neophocaena > Neophocaena asiaeorientalis. The sequence goes on along the minus strand of NW_020174560.1, from coordinate 3,261,776 downwards.
TATTTGGAAAATACCAACATCAACCAAACCCGTGAGTGACCAGGCTCTTAATCTCCCTGTCTCCTAACTTGGGATAGTTCTTCCTTGACAGCATTGATAGGGTGAGGGGAGGGTCTGAAATCAACACATGTAAAAGTCCCTTTTTCATTGAAAGCCTATATGGGTTGTGCTTGCTATCATATGATTTTTAGAAGGCACTTTAAAACTTTAAACCAGAAGCCCAAGCATTTTCCAATTCACTCCAAGCTGCTTCCCAAATCATCCGGGGTCCCACGTGTTGAAGAGCCGGTTGTTATTATGGTAACTGTTTATTATGACTATTCTCAATAACAAAATGCAGACAACAGAGCTAATGGGATTTTGTGGGGGATTTTTACACTAGAACCACAGATCATCAGAGGTGGAAAGGCCTTTCCTGATCCACCCCCCTCATTTTACGTCAGGGGCCCAGAGGAACCAAGTTTACCAGGCTACACCCTACCCACCACCTGTCAGTTCCTTAGAGGAGCTCTGGCCATCAGTCCCATGCCCTTTGGCTCTGCTGCATGCATATTTATTCTGCCCTTAACAAGGTGAGAGTGGGGTGCCCTTGTTCCTTGTTGTAGACCTACACAAGCTGAACTGAATTAAATTGCAGGAGCTAGCCCTGCAGTTGTAAAGAGGAAGTTAGATCTTAAATCACCAATTCTGCATTGTTTTTATTTATTTATTTTTAACTTATATGCAGTAACATTTACTCTTCTTGGTCTATAAGTCTGAGTTTTGACAAACGCATGGAGTCTAGTAACCATCACCGTAAAGAGGTTACAGGAAGAGTCTCATTGTCCAAAATACTCACTCTTGCTGCTCTTAGTTTGTTATCATTATGCATTTCTCCTCCAGCTCACTCACTTAATGTAGCCCCTGGGTCAGGAGAATTCCAGGAGCACATCAGTCCTCCACCCTCTTAAAGTTTCAACAGCCCATGACACTGTTGGACACTGCATTCTTTGTAACTCACTCTTCCCTTGGCATCCTTGATGCCCACATTATCCTGCCTTTCCTCGTACGTCTCCTGCCTTTCCTCCTCTCTTTGCCCTGACTCCTCCACCTCTGCCTTTCCTTTAAATAGTGGTGTTCATTCTCTCCCCTAACTATACACCCTCTCTGGATGAGATCCCCTGAAGGATGGGTTAATTACTATCTACCTTCTGATGCCACTCAAATTAAAATCTCCAGCCTGCTCTCCCCAGGGAACTCCCGGCTCTGGTTAATTTCCTATTCATCATTTTCACTTAGCCTTCCTTAAGTTACCCCAAACTCCACATTTCCAAAACCACATGCATGCTCGTTTCCCCTAAACCTGAACCTCTTTTAAAGTTTTCTCCATGAACAGAGCCCCAGCCATCTTAGAGACAAGGTTGACCCCTCTCCAGGTTGACACCTTCCCACGTGCAATCCATCATGAAGCTCTGTTGGTTTTACTTCCTCAATGTCTCTCAAATTCACCTTTCCTGCTACTGCATCTCAGATCTCCCACTGGAGCCCGTGCAGTAACCTCCTAAACGTTCTTCTCACACTCATTCTTACTCCACTAATATGCCTGGAAAGCATTCCCTGACCTCTCTGACCAGGTTGGATCCCCCTCGGTATGCACTGTTATCCTGCCAGAATGCCCTCTGTGTACCCTACCCTGTGTGATCATTTGCTTTATTGCTTATCTCTTCCACTAAGCCATAAGCTCCTGTCCATTTCTGCTCTCCAGGTATTAGCACAGTGCCTATTGGTGCATGGTTAACACTAAGCAAATATTTGTTGAACGAATGAAAGGATGAATGAATGAATGAAGGTCAACATCTAACTTCACTGTAGGCATTTTTGTATCCATGTCCATAAGTCAAATAGGCTGCAGTTTTCCCTTCTCATACTGCCCTTCTCTGGTTATACTGGCCTCAAAAAATGAACTGGTTCCTTCTTTTTCCATTTTCTCGAACAGTGTGTATAAAATTGGAATTATGTGTTCCTTGACTGTTTGGTAGAGCTTGCCAGTAAAATGTCTGGCTCTGGGATAAACATTTCCTAGGTTGATTTTTAACTACTGATCCCATTTCTTTGATGGCTATGGATGTCTTTAGGTTTTATATTCTTCCTGACTCAATTTTTGCTCATTATATTTTTCAGGGAGATTGTCCATACCAGCTAGGTTTTCAAATTTATTGACAAAATGCTGTTCATAGTTTTCTCTTAATATATTCTAATCTCTGCTGTATCTATCCATACCCTTCATTTCTTTTCATTCCAAATATTATTGTATATGTATCTTCTCTTTTCTGGATCGGTTGTGTCAGAGACCTCCCTGTTTTTATCTAGTGTTTCTTTCTACTTTCTACTAGTGTTTTCAAAGAATCAACTTTCAATTTGGTTAATACTATTTTTTGTTTCATTAATTTTCACTTTTATATACTATTATATATTTTATGTTCTTATTTATAAGGATATATACCATATATAAAATATAACCTAATCAGTGGTCCCCAACCTTTTTCTTTCCACGGTAGGGGGTGGGGGGAGGGATACGGTTCAGAGGCTAATGCAGTAATGGGAGCCGCAGTTGAAGCTTTGCTAGCTCACCCGCCGCTCACCTCCTGCTGTGCAGCCGGGTTCCTAACAGGCTTTGGACCACTAGCAGTCTGAGGCCCAGGGGCTGGGGACTCCTGATCTAATTGTGTATTGTTAATATATCATGTTATTTTCTTTGTTCTGTTCTCTGGATTTGTTTTGTTGGCTTAAAAAGATTCTTGATGGCTTAAGTAATTAATTTTCACGCTTCGGTTTTCTTTTTTTTTTAACATTTAAGGCTACAGATTTCACTCCAAGTGCCACTGAAACTACATTCCACAAAATATGTAGAATTTTTATCACCATCCCAGGCAAAGAATGTTTAGATTTCCAGTATGATTTCTTCTTTGCCTCAATACATGTGTATTTTTACATTTCTAAACACAAGTTTTTGTTTTGGTTTCTAGTTATTTATGTCTAACTTAATTAAGGTCAGAGAGGTGGTCTGCATGAAGCACATTCTTTATTATTTGTTGAGATTTTGCTTTGGTGAATAGTTTTTATAAATGCTCCATGTGGTTTTGAAAAGAATGTGTATATCTTATTTGTTGTATAGCATTCTGTATGAGCCTGTTAAATCAAGCTTGTTAATTATATCATCCAGATTTTCTTTAGCCTTACTAATATCTATCACTTTTTATAGTGGTACATTAAAATCTCCTTATATGACTGAATTTGCCAGTATCTACTGTAAATCTCTCAAACTTTGCTCTCTATATTTTATATTTTAAAAGTATGTGATAAGGTACATCAAAAAGGGCTATGAAAATCTCATACTATGACTGCATTTTTTTATTTTTTAACATGTTATTTCTCATTTTGCTTTATTTATTTTGAAGCTGTGTAATTAGGCGCATACAAGCTTAGATTTACTGTTTTCCTAGTGAACCATTTCTTTAATATATGCACAGGTGATCTTTAACCCTAGTGCTTTTTGCTTTAAAGTCTACTTTGCCTGCAATAAATATAACTACTCTCACTTCTAGCTGGCATTTTGTCTGGCATATCTTTTTCCATCCTTTTACTTTCAACCTTTCTATGTCTTTGATTTTTAGGTAAGTCTCTTATAAACAGCATGTACCTGGATCTTATTTATTTATTTATTGGGTTGACTGGTAAGTTTAGTCCATTTACATTTAATGTAATTGCCGATATTTTTAATGAAACTTAGGGGCACAAAACTATATTAATCACAATCTCTGGCATAAACATACTATCATCATTAGGTATATCCATGGCCTTATTTTATTTTATTTTTTGATATTATGAACACTTGTAAACCTACTATTCAACTAGAGAACTAAAACAGTAACAGTGACTTGCAACTACTTATGTGCTCCTCCTCTACTGTCCCCCCACCTGAAGAAACCACCAGTCTCAATCTTGTATTCATTCTTCTTCTTTGCTTTTTAAAAAGTTTTATCAAATTTTTGTCATATACTCGGTTTAAAATTTTACAAAAATTTTCTGAGGAGGCCTATATCTCTTACTCAACATGGTATTACTAAGATTCAACTAGACTGTTGCTTCTGGCTGTAGTTCATTATTTTCCATAGTTGTATAAAATCCCATTTCATGACTGTCCCACAAATTAGTTTGTCCATTCTCCTGTCACAGGCCTATGAGTTGTTCCAATTTTTTGCTGTTACAAGCAGCGGTGATAAGTAGTCTTATCTTCCAGTGTATACGGGCAGAATTTTCTCTTTGGAGTGATTACTGCGTCATGAGATATGTAAGTGTAAAACTTTACAGAATAATGCTAAACTGTTTTCCAAAGTTGCTCTTCCAATTTGTACTCCCACTAGCAATGTATAAGCAGGCTGTTGATCTACTGATTTCTGACATTTGAAACTGATGTCTCATTTTCTTCTGTTTTCTCTAAGTTTTTTGTTTACTTCCTTCCTTTTCTTCTATTGAGCTGGTCAAGAATCCTTTATTCCCTTTTCCTCTTTAACTAGTTTAGGAGTTGTAAGGTATATTTCTATTCCTTTAGAGATTACTTTACAATTTTTAACATGTACACTTAATCCAGCCTCCCTGAAACTCTACAGTAAACAGAGAATTATTCAACTTCAATTACATCCTCCCTTTTACATGTTATTATTGCTTCTTATTTTAGAGTCACCTGTTTTTATACCCCAAAATTTAATCACTACTGTCATTTTAGTTTTATACAGTCATTGTTTCGATTTGCCCATGTTTACCAATTTGTTCACCTTTGTTTCTAGCATGTTTTTCTCCCTTTCTTCTAGGTACCAGCCCTTTCCCTTGAAACATATCCTTTAGTAGTTTTGTTTTTAGGGAGGTCATATGAGTGACGTGCTTTCTCTCTTAGTATAAAATTGTCTTGTTTCGTTCTTATCCTTGAATGATGATTTCTCTGGGTGTAAAATTCTAGATTGAAAGTTATTTTATCCTCAGCACTTTTGTGAATATGTCACGTCTTCTTGTTTTCTATTTATTGTTGAGATATTTGCTGTCGGTCTAAATATCATTCCTTTGTAGGTAATCTGTTCTTTCTTTCTGGTTTTAAGATTTTTCTCTCTTGTCTTTGACTTCCTGCATTCTTACCATGTGGTGTTCAGGTATGAATTTCTTTTATTTACATGGTTCAAGATTCATTGCATACCCAAAATCTCAGGATGCAGGTTTTTGATCAAACCTGGAAAACTGTCAGCAGCTGTCTATGTAAATCCTGTCTCCCTTACACCCTCTCTATTCTCACCTTCTGGTGCTCATATTAGGTGTACAACGCACCTTTTCTTTCTATGCAACATAGCCTGAGCTTTTCTCTCAGACTTCCCATCACTTTGACTCTCTGTGCTGCTTCCTGGGCATTTTCTTCAGATCCATTTGCTATTTTTTCTTCAGCTGTGTCTAATCTGCTGTGTAACTCCTCCACTGAGCTTTTCATTTCAATGACTGTATGTGTCATTTCTAGAAATTCTGTTTAGTTATCTTTCAAATCTACCTTTTTTTACAGTGTTATGTTATTTTCTCATGGTTCCAAATGTTCTTTTATGTTTTTAATAATTTTTTAACTTACTTATTTTATAGTCTGTCTGATAGTTCTGTTATCTGAGGTTCTTAGGACTTTTGTACCTACTACATCTTGGTTATGGTGGATTGTATCCATGTATGTTTAGTAGTTTGGTGTTGGGTCAGTATTTTTATCTTTTTTTTTTTTCCACTTTAGGGTTCCTGGACCATAGAGGAAGGGTAAATTTCAGTCCCAGATTTACATGAGACTGGGCTGTAGTCCCAAATTCTCAGTGAAGACTTTTTTCTCCACTTTCAACTTATGCCAAGATAAATTTTCTTGTCTCCCTGTGCCACTAGGGAGATTTTTTTCCACTGAATTATTTCTATGATGATTCATCCCTTTCAAGGTCCCACATTTATTCGGGGATGTCAGTTCCATCTCCCCACTTTCCTGGACTCAAACCACAGTCTTCTTTCCATTTTGATGCTCAAACTTCAGCCTTTCAAGGCCAACAAACCTGCCTGAGACCAGCTCCGCATCCTCCTCCTTGCTCACCATGCTAACTGTCATCTTTCTCTTGCTTCTGGCACTGGAGGCCTTTCCTTGTTGTCCCATGAGCTCATTTCAATGGGTGTTTATTGCATCTTGACCAATATTTATAACCAGTATTTATGGTGGGAGGATTTTCAAGTTATTTAGTCTGCCATATTGACAGAAATGGAAACTCACTTCCGTTTAGTTTTTACCATCTTCCATTTCAAATGCATTTTTTTCTTAGAACACTGTGGCATCGAGGATTTCTGAATAATTTTTCTTCTGAATGATCTTTTACGGGTGAGGCAGCATTGGAATTATCTCAAATGAGGCAAACGTTGGTCAGTGTGACTATTCATTATAATCACCTGGGAACTTTAAAAAATACTGACGCTTGCTTCCACCACTGATGCTTGCTTCCACCACTGATGCTTGCTTCCACCACTGATGCTTGCTTCCACCACTGATGCTTGCTTCCACCACTGATGCTTGCTTCCACCACTGATGCTTGCTTCCACCACTGATGCTTGCTTCCACCACTGATGCTTGCTTCCACCACTGACGCTTGCTTCCACCACTGATGCTTGCTTCCACCACTGATGCTTGCTTCCACCCACAAGATTCTGATTTAATTGTTCTGGGGGGCAGTGTGGGCAGTGATCGTTTTCAAAGCTTCTCAACTGATTCTAATGTACCACCAAGGTTGAACATGACTATTGGAAAACAGACTGATAAAAACAAACAGACCGTAATGATCCCTAGGCCCCTTCCCAGAATGTCTGATTTATTTTGCCTGAGGGAAGCCCCAGACATCTAACATTTCCCTGATGATTGTAGCAAGGGTTCAGAACTGATGGGTTACCTGGGTACATCCAGTCAGAAGGGAGGAGTTAAAATAATGTTAGAGCTGGAAGCACGAGCAATAATCTGGTCCAGCGGTTCCTAGTGTCTGCACAGCCATCCGTTGGGCTCCTGGGGAGCTTTTTAATTTTACAGATTCCTGGAGGTTGTGACCTGGTAGATTTAATGTAAGGCCAGAGAGTCTTTTATTCCCCAGAGGACTGTGATGGCCAACTAAGTTTGGAAACCACTCAGCTAGCCCGTCTTGTTTTACAAAGGAGGAAACCAGCCCAGAGAGAAGTGTTTTTTTTTCTCAAGGTCGCAGAGCTGATTAAGAAGAAAGCTGACTCTTACCTTCCAGTCTTGTGTCCATTTCATCCATTTCCAACATAAAGTCTCCTGCTGCTTTTAGAAGATCTTGGCCAGTTTAAAAAGGCAGATTCTGAATTTGTGTGCAGTGATTTCAGGAATGTGGGGTCTTCTGGTTTGTTTTGTGTGTGGATGGCACAGCAGAGAGGAAATAAAAGTCTGCTGCCTTGCACGTAGGGTCTTCTAATAGCCAGGTGACCTTGAGCGGATAAGCCACCCTCATCTGTAGACGGGGTCATGATGGTTTTAAAGTATCTCCACACATTCTTTAGTCCTCCTGTAAGAGGTGGAGTTGGATTCCCCTCACCCTGAGTGTGGTCTGTACTTAGTCACTGGTTTCTAATGAATAGAACGTGGGGGGAATGATGGCGGTTGAATTCCGAGGCTGGATCAGAAAAGGCACGCGCCCTCCGCCTGGCTCTCTCTCTCTGATCACTCTAGGGGAAGCCGGCTTTCATGCCGTCAAGATGCACAAGTAGCCTGCTAGAGAGGCCCACGTGGAGAAGAATTGCAGTTTCCTGTCAGCAACCCGAACTAACCTGCCAGGATTGTGAGACATCTTGACGGTGCATCAGCCAGCCCCAGCCATGCCTTCAGACGACAGCTACCGCAGCTCACATCTCAACAACTTCCCGAGAGACCTGGAGCCAGAACCTCCCAGCTAAGCCACTCCCAATTCCTGACCCCTCAGATACCGGGTGAGACATTAAATACTTGTTTGAAGCCACTACGTTTGGGGCTAATTTGCTGCACAGAATAGATGATTAATACAGAGATACTTCAAAATGCACAAAAACAGAACTGCTTACTTCCTAGGTCTGTGGCAGGATTCCTACACTGACGGTTCTGGAGTGCTTTAGTTAGACTCCAGCCAAATGATAGATATAAAGTAGCGATTGCATATTATTAATGTTATCAGATTGCAGCATAGTTCATGTTCAGTTACCTACAGTGCTCTTTCCGGGGCATCGCTTTGCTCATCTGCTTGTCCCCACCGCACATGTATAAAAGGTCGCCGTTCAGATATAAAAGTATACGTATGATTTAAATGTCTTGATTCAGTTACTAACAACCGTGAGCACGTTTTCAGATTGGAAAAGCAAGATCCGTTTAAAGTCTGTCTTCTTCGCAAAAGGCTCTTTGTTTACTTCTTGGTATTGCATTTTACCGGCAGGCCAAGCCCCTCTCTGATTGAAGAGTCCGTTCACTTTATCTGTCTCGGTAGCCTCACAAGCCTTTACTGTTCAGAACAGACACGGCAGACTTTGCACCAAAAAAGCAAACCGTATTTTTAACCAGAAAATCTTTAATAAAATGAATTTTTATTCATGAAAATTCCACCAAGCATAAATTCCCTGTCTAAAAGTAATGGGCCCTTTGTATTTCCCTTAAATAAATAAATAGCTTCTTTCCTCAAGAACTGACTTCTGACCATGCTCTTAAATTCAGGGCTAGTTTGTTTTCTTCCAGGAAATAAAAAATAAGCATGTGTGTACAGATCCTAAGTCAGCCCTTCTAGAAATGTATAATATGGGAAAGCCAAGACGGTTTCTTTCTAACAGTCATAACTAGAGGTATACAGTACCTGGAAGAGACATGAAGAAAGGCAGAGGGTGTGAGGCTGAGAGAAAGTGAAATTATATTTTTCAAACACCCTTTACTGATCTAACACACAAATATCTGTAATTTATTTACTCCTATAACCTTGTTTGATATATTTAGAGACATGAAGTTTTCCTTTATTTAAATGATGGAGAAAATACATTTTGTTTCATTACTTCTTTTCCAAACTGGGGATGGAAATGCAAAAAGCTCCCTAATGGAGTGGGGGGGAGTGTTTAGCCAAAAAGTTTCCTTTTTTCCTTTCCATTTCCACATTGGACACAGCTAGACACCTAGTGTGTGGTTGTACTTTGTTCCCTCTGCCTTCTTCTGTCCTCATCTCCAACTCAGAATTACCACGCCAACCAGGGCAAACGCTCCCTACATGCCTAGCTGAATAAGAACACTTATAATGAATCAATCACACTCGTAATGAATCAATGTCATTAATTGAGTGACCATAGCAGAGGATCATTCTAGCTATCGTGGGGACAGGGACTGAAAATCTTCATTCTTCAGAAGTTGCAGGAAGTGGACGGTAGCTTGCGATTGGCTGTGAGGCTGGCTCCAGTCCCTCTGGGTGACAGCATCCTGCAGGCAGCACCTTCTGCCAGCCTGGTGAGCCCCCTCCTCAGTCACAGCTCTCTTATTTGAATGTGGGTACGGTTGGCGCAAGAGAGAAGCGTCAGGAATTAAACAGAAAGTCACCATTCTCATTAAAAAATATCCAGGGCTGGGACTTCCCAGGTGGCGCAGTGGTTAAGATTCCACGCTCCCAACGCAGGGGGCCCGGGTTCAATCCCTGGTCAGGGAACTAGATCCCACATGCATGCCACAACTAAGAGTTCACATGCCACAACTAAGGAGCCCGCCTGCCACAACTAAGACCCTGCGCAGCCAAATAAATAAATAAAATAAAATAAAAACCCAGGCCTGCTCTCCCACATACCTTAAAGCTATTGAACTGCTGTTCGTCATTCTGTCATCATTATTCTTATACACGTGGGTAAATATTTTACTAAACGGCTTCACTGCTTGGCAGTGACAGAGCCCTTTGCCTCCTAGCTCTGGCCGGCACCCAGCACTGCCTGGGAGGGTAGGAGGGCAGTGGGCTCCTTGAACACTCAGTGGTGTTAATGAAGTAGCAGCCCTCTCCACCTGGAAACCATTTTCTCCTCCAGTTTCTTGGGCTTAATCTTCATTTCTTCTTTTTTAAATCAGTTACCAACTTAGTCTTAATGAATGGTGTGGGGGCAGCCCCCAAAGAAAACAGCTATGTCTTTTAACTCCACCTGGAAATGGGTGACACGGTGCCACCGTCACCTTCCCTTCCACCTGTGTCTCCACTTGGAAACTTGCTCTAGCCCCTCCACGAGCTGCCCTGCCAAACAGAAATTCTAAATGTCATAGGTGGAAATATGCAGGGCCCCTCCAGCCAGGCTGGCTCACATGCTCTACAGGTTACGTCAGAGAACGCCAGGCATTCTCATCGTCATTTCCACCACCAAGCCTCATGGCCCCATCAGCTTTCCAGTTTTCCAGCCACACATTCATAGCCCAGGCCCACAAACCCACCCATTAATTTGGACCAACGTTGGGTCCACTTCTTCAAAATTCTTAGCTTTTTACCATTACACAGTATTGGAAGTGGCCAAAGCACCAATAAGTAGCATGGCTGTAGTGTCATCCCATCCCATCCTTGAGTCTTCAGGAGGCCACCGGGACAAGATCTATTTCTGTGGCAGAAATTCCAAGTTTGGAGGACCATGTGTATGACGCCCTCTTCTGGTAGATGCAAGGAACGCCTGCTTGCACCCCTGCATTCCGGTTCCCTCTACTGGCTGAGGAAAAAGCAGCTGTCTCTCCCTTCTGGGCCCAGATTCCAAAGTTCAAGGCCCTGCACTCAAATTCTGAGACCCAAGTCCCACAAATCTAGACGTTTCCTGAAGTGGAAACCAAGACTCACCACAATAGCCCACACTGCGATTTCTACAATTACCAATCAGCTAATTCCAGGTGGCTGAAAAACTAATGAAGGGACAGGGGGAAAACATTGTCATCTCTGAAGGGGGCATTCAAGCAGGCTGAAATCAGAGCTATGTAACCAAACACAATACTGACACACATACAGAGACAGAGGGAAGAAAAAAGATTAGATAAGATAAAAGATTAGACGTGAGGACAGTAGAGGACAGACCTCAGAGCTGAGTTAGACACTCACGCTAAAAAGAATACTGCTCGGAGAGGGCAGAAGAAATAAAAGCATGGCTGTGCCCACGGGTGGGAGGAACAAGAGGCTCTGCCTATAAACACCCAGCGTCAGAACAAGATGAAGAAGGGACTGTAATCTCAGAGGAGAAGGGATGAGCCTAAGCATTATCTGAAGGGAGTCTGAAAATGAATTTCGTCACCATCCTCGCTTTTGCGGATTCCGGAGATTCCCTCGACAGTGGCTGGACACGCCTCTGGGTTCTGAACTGGCCCCCAAGACCCCGGCACCTACTCAGCAGATCCCACACGAGAAAGAAAGGCAACACCTGGTTTTGTATCTTCTAGTTTGGGTCGTAGATAATCCTGAGCATTCGAAAATTCAGTTGCCCAAGTGGCTGTTGGGGAGGCCTGGCTTGACAGAAGACGTTCATAAAGAAGACCCGGGGGGTTTGCCGATCGCAAGCTTGATGCAAACCTACAGCGCAAGGAGGCTGTTGAGAACCCTAATGCAATCTTCGGCTCTATTAATAGAACAGCAGAGTGTGAGGAGGGAAGCAGTAATCCCAGCGCGTGCTGCCGGGTCAGGCCACGTGCAGTTTTATGCTCAGTCCTGCAGGCTGTCTTTTAAAAGAGACACTGGCAAATTCAAGCCTGTTCAGAAGGGCATGAAAAAGATCGGACACCTGTATCTAGACAGCATCGAGATTAGCTCGACAGTCCTTTTACGATTGGCAATATCAGAATGAGTGCCGAAGACACAGAATCTCAGTAGCTAACACCAGGAGTCATGTTTTCAATGTTTACTTAAATTCCCCGATATTTGGGGGGTCCCCTCTCAATATAATGGGGATAAGACTCCACCCAATCTACCTGCAAGTGTAGTCTGAAGGATAGAGTCTGCCCAGTTGGGCTGGTGTGTCCTGAGCGTCTACCTACTGCCAGCTCTGTGCCAGGCCCCGGGGCATCGAGAGGAGCTTGAAGTCTAGTTGACAGAGAGGCCCATAAACAGGTACTTGGCATAGAATGTGACTGATGGTGAAAGACACATGCATTGATTTGAAATGAGATGCAGTTTATTTCTTATAGGGAAAGAGTGATAAGAGAGAAACACAGAATCTGTGGCGTATGTATTTGCAGTCGCTGGCAGTCAGGGAGGAGAGGCCATTAGTAGAAAAGATTAGAACCAGGCAAGTTCAGAGTCAGGAAAGACAACCAAGGGATCTCAACTGCGTCAGATGCCGTCAAGAAGTCCAGGAGGAGGGGGAGGAAAGCTCCAGACCACTCCCTAGATGTGGAGATGAGGGGTTCACCCTTAGTGGTCAAGAGACACATTCCAGGAAAATGCTGGAGACAGAGACAGACTTCATTTAGGGAGTTTGAGGAAGGTTGCATTTATCTGACACCTATTACATGCCTAGCATGGTGCTACGAGTTATGGAAGTTAGAAGAGCATTTGGAGTTCACTTCAGTGTTGGTTGGTGAGTTAAGACTAACACCTATAGGTCCTTTAGGGAATAGTGGAAGATTATTGTATGAGTTGCTCAACTGGGTGAGACCGACAGATGGGGGGTTAAGTTGTTGGGCGTCAGCCTGTTGGTTGACCTAGGGTGACATTCCTTACGCTGATGGTGACAGAAGAAAAAAGCTCCAAAGATGGTCAGCCGGATCCTTGCCTTCCTCCTCTCCTTGCCTCTTGGCAAGTTTCCTTTCCCAGAAGTGTTCAGAAACACGATTCTTGTCCTGATATCCCTTGGGTTTGCTTCCTTTTTGTTATTTACCGGTGAAATTAATATTACTCTTTACCCTGTACACATTCTCAATCCAAGGCGTGTTTTTTTCATCAGTGGGTTTGTGTTTGGTTGATTAGTTATTCATGTATAATGTAAGATGACAAGAGCTGTGATACACAGAAATGATTGTGGTGAGTGCAGGCATACAAGCTCTGTGCTTGGCTTCTTTCCCTCTTTTTTTTTTTTTTTGGTGGGTGTGGGTGGGTAGGCAGGTTAGTAAGGCATTTGGATTACTTGCAGATGGTTGAAATTCTCCTCTTACCAAACTGGTGACTGAAGCAAAATAGGGGGAATTAAAATAAATGACGTTTGCTGCACATCCCCTCAGCCTCCTTGAGCAGGACCTCTGCATCTGTCCTGCACAATCGCTCAAGTCACTTGACTTCTCTAGACTTAAGTTTCTGCATCTGTTTCACATCCAATGTATCTTTTGTATGTTGGCTTCCTTCATAGGTTACATTTTTGCAAAGGGAATCCAAGTTATAGGCTAGCTCTTCCTCTGACTTGCCCCATGGGACTTCCCAGGACATGTTCCCTCACAGTAGCCAGAGAGGTCATTGCAAATCAGATCGCTCCAACGGCTTCTCACTTGTACTCAACCCTTTTGGTGTAGCCTAAAAAGCCCTGAATGATCTGATCTTGGCCTGCTTTTCCAGCCTATATCATGTCACTATCTCTCAAACAAAATGAATAATTTCCCCCCTCTGGCCTTTTTTTTTTTTTTTTCAGTAGGCGGGCCTCTCTGTTGTGGCCTCTCCTGTTGCGGAGCACAAGCTCCGGACGCGCAGGCTTAGCGGCCATGGCTCACGGGCCCAGCCGCTACCGCGGCATGTGGGATCTTCCCGGACCGGGACACAAACCCGTGTCCCCTGCATTGGCAGGCGGACTCCCAACCACTGCGCCACCAGGGAAGCCCCTCCTCGGGCCTTTTGCATGTGCTCTTCTTTCTCTCCTCACTGTATGGATATCTCCTTATTACTTTTCAAATCTTAGTTCAGATACCACCTCCTCAAAAATACCTTTTCTCATCAACGTCTCTAAAGTTGCCTCCCCATATACTGCTTTCTAGTTCATTGCCTTAAATTTCCTGCTGGGAGCTCACATGAGAGCCTCAATTATCCTCTGTTTGGGTTTTTCCATGTGGCAGCATGGGCTTCCTAATAACATGGAAGCTGGATTCTAAGAGGGAAGAAGCAGAAACACCAAAATCTAAATTATTCTCCACCTATTCCCAAATAATTTTCTAGCACATTATCCTATGTTATCTATTTTCTCACTCTCTGAAATTATTGTGGTAATTTATGTTTCCTTGCTAATTGCCTGCTCTCTCCCAGCATCTATAAGGATATAAAACCCATGAGATTAGAAACCTTGCTTATGTTCGTCGCATGTGCCAAGCACTAAGGAAGCACCCAGTAAACCTTCGATGAAGAAGTGTATTTTAAATGTTTAGAAATAAAGAGAAAGAAACAATTAAGATGGACACAAAATGCAATGAAACATACAAACAAACACATGTACACCAAAAAAGTCAGGCTGCAGAGAACTTTTCAGGAAGAGAACTACAACCTGAAGGGTAGAGAGCCCACCACACAGTGAGCCAGGCACGAATGAGGTCCTGTTGGCAGCCCCTCTGCCTCCTGCTGTTCAGAACTTTCAGAGTTGGACAAGGAAGGGGGTGACTCAGGCACAGCGACCCAGGATACACAGGAACCTGTAAGTGACCAGGATCAGCACACAGAGCTAGAACTTAAGGGGAAGTAGGTTGTGCCCAGATGTCACAGGTCACAACTGGGGTGTGGGATGACGTCAGTAACACTTCCTTGAAGTCCTCTGCCTGGTGTGGGAGGGCTTTGCTTGCTTTACTTGAGCCTAATCCTGCAGAGGAAAATGATCTTGGCTTAGCCCAATTTAAATCAGCACCTACTATGTGAAAAACACTGTGCTACGTGCAGTGGATGATGGAGCGGTGAAAGGACTGGGACGTGTGCCCAGGGTGAGAACAGCCAGTGGGTGGATCAAGCAGGTACGAGGATGGCCCCTAAACGGGACGGAGGGACTCAGTGGCAGGGGAAGGAAGCCAGCAGCCCCAGAGTTACAGACAAGGGAGAAGCCAAAAGGTTTCCCAGAAGGGCCAGGGCAGGAGATGCCTGGCAAGGAGGGCCCTCCAGAGTCAGGGAAGCCAGGGCACATTTGGAGACCTCTAGACGCTCCCTTAGGTTGGAGGAGGGTAGGACCTGCAGGTAAGTGCAGGAAGAACAATTTACTACCAAAAGTTGCCATAACCAATCCCTGAAGCCAATGGCTGGAGTCTTGGACTGAGAGCAAAGGAGACGTGGTTTTCCAAATGGAAGATGGGAGACAGTTTTACTAGAAGCTTTACTAGAAGGGGAGTGCATGCTGTGCAGGCAAACCCACAAGAGGCACTGCAGTGATGAAATGTAAGTCCAAAACGGTGTCTGGGGTGTGTTGTGATTTGAACAAAATAATAAGTGACCATTGGGAGGTGTGTGTATGGGGGGCGGGGAGTAGAGGGTAATTATAAAAGCAGCAGAAGGATTTTTTATTTCGATCTGGACAAACTGATTCTGAAATTAATGTGGAGTACACCCACGTTCATAGCAGCATTATTTACAATAGCCAAAAGGTGAAAGCAACACAGTGTCCATCCACAGATGAATGGATAAACTAAATGTGGTCCATACATACCGTGGAAAAGTATACACTTATAACAAAGAATGCTACAATGAGGATGAACCTTGAGGACATTATGCTAAATGAAGTAAGCCAGACACAAAAGGACAAATACTATATGATTCTATTTATAGGAGGTACTGAGAATAGTCCAATTTATAGAGAAAGTAAAATGGTGTTTGCTAGGGTCTGGGGGGAGGGGAAAACAGAAGTTATTGTTTAATGGGTATTGAGTTTCAGTTTGAGATGATTAAAAATAAATTCTGGATGAGTGGATAAAGAAGATGTGGTATATATACACAATGGAATATTACTCAGCCATAAAAAAGGAGAAAATAATGCCATTTGCAGCAACAGGGATGGACCCAGAGATTATCATATTAAGTGAAGTAAGTCAGAGAAAGACAAATACCATAATCACCTAAATGTGGAATCTCAAAAAATGATACAGGAGAATTCCCTGGTGGTCCAGTGGCTAGGACCCTGCACTTCCACTACAGGGGACATGGGTTCAATCCCCGGTCAGGGAAATAAGATCCCACAAGCTATGTGGGATACACGAAAAAATACACACCAAAAAAAGGTTAAAACAAAAACACTTATAAAAAAGGATACAAATGAACTTATTTACAGAAATAGACTCACAGACATAGAAAACAAACTTATGGTTAGAAAGAACCATAATTTCTTTGGGAGGAGGGATAAATTAGGAATTTGGGATTAAAATATATACACACATATATCAAATAGATAACAACAAAGGACCTACTGTATAGCACAGGGAACTATACTCAATATCTTGGAATAACCTAAAGTGGAAAAGAATCTACAAAAGAATATATATGTATGTATAACTGCATCACTTTGCTGTACACCTGAAACTGACACAACAATGTAAATCAACTATACTTCAATTTGAATTTCAATTTAGAAAATTTTTTTTTTTTTTTTGCGGTACGCGGGCCTCTCACCGTTGTGGTCTTCCCCGTTGCGGAGCACAGGCTCCGGACGCGCAGGCTCAGCGGCCACGGCTCACGGGCCCGGCCGCTCCGCGGCATGTGGGATCTTCCCAGACCGGGGCACGAACCCGCGTCCCCTGCATCGGCAGGCGGACTCTCAACAACTGCGCCACCAGGGAAGCCCCAGAAAATTTTTTTTAAAGTTCCGTAAATGGATAGTGGTGATGGTAGCACAATAATGTGAATGCGCTTAATGTCACTGAATTGTACACTTCGGAAGGGTTAAATGGTAATGTTTATGCAATGTATATTTTACCATAATTTTTTAATTTAATGTGAAGAAATAAGTCAGGAATATCCAGGGTAGTACTGAGGAAGAAAAGTAATGAGGAGATGAAACCCTACCAGATATTAACACCAGTTATAAAACCTCAAGAATTAAAAGTGTGGTGTTGGCACTTGAGTACACAGACAATGAAACAGAAAGTCCAAAAATAGACTGAAATAATTCAAGACTTTTGTGTGTGGGAAAGGTGGCATCTGGAAACAGCGGGGAAACAGAGCTGAGACTAACTGGAGCCATCAGGAAAAAGTGAAGTTGGGTCCTTACCTTGTACTTACAGAAGGAAGACCTCTGATCAGAGATGAGACTCAAATCTGAACCATGATACCACACAAATACTAGAAGGAACCAGGGGAGAATTCTTTTTTAACCTCAGAGGGTGAGCATGTACCTGCTGTGACTTGGAGTCAGTCCTTTAGCCTTCCCATGCCTATCTCATGGGGTTGTTGTGAGCACTGTGGGAGTTAATACCTGAAAAGTGGTTAGAAAAATGTCTGGCACCCACAGCAGATTCAGTCGGTGACCACCACCACCACAACCACGACCATGACCACAACCACGACCATCTCCACCACCATCACGACCACCACCATCAACCACCACCACCATCACCATCTTCACCACCATGACCACTCCCACCACCATTCCCACCACCACCATTGCCACCTCCATGACCATCTCTACCACCATCACCATTTCCACCACCATGACCATCCCCACCACCACCACCATCATCACTATCATCACCATCACCACCACCATCACCATCTCCACCACCATCGCCATCGCCACCACCACGACCATCTCCACCACCATCAACCACCACCACCACGACCATCCCCACCACCATCAACACCACCACCACCATCATCACTATCATCACCATCACCACCATCATCACCATCACCATCACCATCAAAAAGAATGAGGATGTTTTATAAACTGATATGGAAAAAGTATCCAGGTGCATTATCAAGTGGGAAAAAAAGCCCAGGTGCGGAGGGATGTGTGCACTATACACTATTCCTGGTTTTAAAAAGAGGGCATTAGAAGGAAATACACATGCACGCATATACCTAAATATTTGCTGTAGGTGTATAATTACACACACATATCTACATATATTTGTAGGTGTATATTTACACACACACATACACAATAAACATCTTTGATCAGCCCACTGCATTGCAAAACTCCAGGGGGCACCATTCCATTGTGTTCCTTGTCAGTGGCATCCTAGGAGCTCTATATAAATGGCGTCCCTTGGAGTTGTGTACCACAATGGTCCTGGTCACTTAACTACACATGGTAACATGTCTCTGGGAGAACACAAAGTACCAAATAACACTGGCTACCTGTGGGGAAGGACATAGATGGCTTGGAATAGAGGTGTGAAGGAGAATTTTCACAGTACAGCATTTGTGTCTTTTCAGTCTGGAACCACGTGCATCTGTTATGGAAACTCCTCCTCCCGAAAATAAATAAATAAAAGGAGTGGTGAAAATAAATAAATGCACACATACATAAAAATAACAATACGTGTTAGAGAATTTGGGAAATACAGAAAAGTATGAAGGAGAGAATTATAATTAAGCATGATTTTTCTGGTTGTCTCTGTGTCTGTCTGGAGTGCTTTGAAAGACAGCTTCATGTAGGGCAGGAGGGCCCCAAGGCCATCTCCTGCCCCACAACCTGGCTTTTAAATAAAGTTTTATTGGAACATAGCCACACATATTCGGTTATTTAGCATCTATGGCTGCTCTCCTGCAACACGTAGTTATTGAGTAATTTTGAGTAGCTTTCTTGTTCAATCTGTAAATCTAGTTCAATCTATAAGTGCCCTGGCATAATTCCACTAAAATGCACAGTGAAGAAGTAAGATCATAGCACAGAGTTAAAATGAACATATTAGGGCTTCCCTGGTGGTACAGTGGTTGAGAGTCCGCCTGCCGATGCAGGGGACACGGGTTCGTGCCCCGGTCCAGGAAGATCCCACATGCCGCGGGGCGGCTGGGCCCGTGAGCCATTAATAAATGCACACATACATAAAAATAACAATACGTGTTAGAGAATTTGGGAAATACAGAAAAGTATGAAGGAGAGAATTATAATTAAGCATGATTTTTCTGGTTGTCTCTGTGTCTGTCTGGAGTGCTTTGAAAGACAGCTTCATGTAGGGCAGGAGGGCCCCAAGGCCATCTCCTGCCCCACAACCTGGCTTTTAAATAAAGTTTTATTGGAACATAGCCACACATATTCGGTTATTTAGCATCTATGGCTGCTCTCCTGCAACACGTAGTTATTGAGTAATTTTGAGTAGCTTTCTTGTTCAATCTGTAAATCTAGTTCAATCTATAAGTGCCCTGGCATAATTCCACTAAAATGCACAGTGAAGAAGTAAGATCATAGCACAGAGTTAAAATGAACATATTAGGGCTTCCCTGGTGGTACAGTGGTTGAGAGTCCGCCTGCCGATGCAGGGGACACGGGTTCGTGCCCCGGTCCAGGAAGATCCCACATGCCGCGGGGCGGCTGGGCCCGTGAGCCATGGCCGCTGAGCCTACACGTCCGGAGCCTGTGCTCCACAACGGGAGAGGCCACAGCAGTGAGAGGCCCGCATACCGCAAAAAAAAAAAAAAAAGAATATATTAGTTTGGATTTAGAACTTAAAAAAAAAACAAACAAGCAGCAGAGATGTTCCCCACTATTAAATAATATTAGGATAAGTGATAACAACTGGACTTGTTTGCGTACAATGAGAAACAGGAATATAATTTGAATTGAAGTACAAATAATGTGCCAAGACAAATTAAAGACTATCAAAGTGGAGAAAATGAAAAAGAAAATATTCTTAGAAAGGAGCTACGCCTCAATAAGAAGTGTAATGTTAAAATAATTCCCAATGTTACGATACAGGGTAAGATACAAGAAATGTGAGAAAAAACACACCTCTTATGTTAAAATCTCACCAGACATTCAGTCTCTCAGTGAGCAGGGGGGAAATTCAAAAGTCATATGAGACACAGGACAATTATACTTTGGGCAGGACTGTCCTGTGCATTGTAGGAGTCTAGCATCCCTGGCTCCCCACTAAATGCCGATAATGACCCCATTCATAATGATAACCAAAACAACTCCTTCAGCTTTTTTAGACTCCCCTGAAGGGCAGTACCACCCTCCTTGAGAACCACAGATACATGTGAAAGCAATTTGAAAAGTTAAAAACACTTTTCAAATATATAGTATGATTAATCTATAAAACTGCAGTGGATTTTCAGTGAATACTGTATATCTACACTATTTAAATGAAGACTATTGAATTATAAAACATGAGTGCTTTCTTTTTCTTTATGAAACTGATTTCCATTCCTGGAAAAACAGCAAGTGAATCAATATACTTACTGAAAACAACTAAAAATTCGGGATTTTCTTAACAGCATCAATGAACGAGCAGAAAAGTTAAGAATTTTTAGTCCAGGGATCGAGTGAAGTGGAGCTCAGAGGTGTAAGTAGAGCCCAGCACTCCAAGGGCATTTGCTGAACCTGGTGAACTTGAACTTCGGTATTCATGGCCTCATAAGACTTTGAAAAAGCAGCCAAAGCCCCAGGGCTGTTAAAGATGGGGAGTCTAATAAGACATATTCCAGCATGAACATGGGACATCTGAAAGGCTATGCGTGGAGTATAAAGGTGAATTTAGAAACACCTTACAGACCCTCCTGGAGACTGCAAGGAAAATCTGTCTCAAACTTTGCACTGGAGAGGTTAAGATGTGTGTGTGTGTGTGTGTAGACACATGTGCCAGGAACCTCTATAAAACATTCAAACCTTAAGCAGTCCATGACAGTTTATAGCAAAAGATCCACACTCTCTGGGTGGTCTGAATACCCTAAGTGGAGGATATAACTGGAGTCATCCCAGGAACTAGTAATGCCTCCAGCACCTGGCAGAACAAAAGTGAATCCGCTATAGAGGAAGCCAAGTTTATCCCGGACCTCAAAGTATTCCCACATATAAAATGTCAAGGAAAATGATCAGATTACAGTTCAAATATGTACACACACAGAGAAAGATGATGAGCAAATGACTACATGACACAAAAGCATGGAGTGACTAAGTGGGAGGGAGGAAGAGAGGGAGGAGGGAAGGAAGGAAGGAAACAGTGGGATAAGGCACCAAGAACTAAGAGCGAGAAGCAGCAGATGGATGGAAGAGACCTGCAAAAACTTCAGATCCCGGAATAATAAGATGAAGACTATAAAATAAACGTGTTTATTTAACATGTTTAATAAAAATAAAATACACACATGAAAATATACAAGAAAAAGGCACTATTAAAAAATGATCAAGCAATTTTGAAAAAGAACTTCTGGGGAAAAGAGAACTCCAGGGACAGATTTACTAGAATGATCATATGTGGGAAGAATGAGTACACCGAAAGACTGACCTGAAAAAACATTCCCATAATACAGCATAGAGAGACAAAGTGAAAATACGAAAGAGGAAAAAAAGACATGGAGGATAAATAAAGAATTTTAACAAACATCTAATTAAAGTTCCAAAAGAGAAAGAAGATGGGGCAGAGGCAATATCTGAAGACATAAGGGCTGCAATTTTTCAGGACTGATGAAATACCTCAACCCGTGGAATCAAGAAATCCAAGGGATTCAAAGAAGGCATATATTTATAGTCCACCACAGTGAAATTGCAGAACCCCAAAGACAAAGAGAATATCTTAAGAGCAGTGAGAGAGAAAAGACAGATTATTTTATTTTTGAAGAAGTGACAGATAACTTACAACTCAGGAACAATAGCATTCAAAAGACAATGTATGGGGCTTCCCTGGTGGCGCAGTGGTTGGGAGTCCGCCTGCCGATGCAGGGGACATGGGTTCGTGCCCCGGTCCAGGAAGATCCCACATGCCGCGGAGCGGCTGGGCCCGTGAGCCATGGCTGCTGAGCCTGCGCGTCCGGAGCCTGTGCTCCGCAACGGGAGAGGCCACAACAGTGAGAGGCCCACGTACAGGAAAAAAAAAAAAGACAATGTATGAGATCTTCAATGTGCTAAGAGAAAAATGATTGTCATTTTTCAATTTCAGACAAACAAAACTGAGAAAATTTGGTACCAACAAAACTTCACTTCTGGCAGAAGAAAAATTAGTCCTGATGGAAGGTGTGAGGAGAAGCAAGAGGGAATAAACCACACAAAAAGTGAAAAATAGGTGAAATATTGAGTGTATAAAGAAACAATAGAGGTATTGGGGTTTCAAAAGAAAAGTTGATAGGCTAAAATGCACAACAATAATAGCATCTAAATCAGGAAGATATATAATGGAAATTGTAAGATTTTTACATTTTTCAGAAGAGTAAAATTATTGAGTAACTTTGATAAGTTATTTGCTGCTATTTCTAGAGAAACCACTTACAGGATACAAACAGAGTTCTGAAACCGGTGAAAGAAAAAAATAAAAAAGAACAAAACTATAAATCAATCTAAAAGAGGGCAAGAAAGGATAAAATGATAAATGGAACTTGTGGGAAAAAGAAATAAAACAAAAAGCATTATAGCTATAAACCTGAAAATATTAGTAATTATGACAAATATAAATGAACTAAATGCTCCACCTAAAATACAAAGCTTGTCAGAATGTATTTTTTTATCTGATTTTGTGCTACTCATAAGAAACATATAAGAAACATATCTTATGCAATCATATTTTATAGAGAAATTGAAAGTGAAAACGGTGAGTGTACTGGGTTTTAACTATCTTGGTATTAAGCAAAATAGACAAGACAAAAAGTGTTGCTAGAAACAAAGAGGGTCACTTTGACATGTTAAGCAATTCAGTTGAACAGGAAGACATGTTAATGTTAAATTTATACACTCAATAACTTTCCAAATTTATTAGGCAAAAACTGACAATTACCAAGAGAAATAAACAAATCAGCAATCATAATGGACACTTACCCCCCCTTTTTCCAATAACTGCTAGAACAAACAGTAAAAATACATCCATAAGGGTATGGAAGATTTGAACAACACGTTTAATACAACTGACCTAGTGGACATTATGTGAGTTCAGGAAACAGATGCCAAGATGGGACTAGATGTGCCAGAGGTTTATTGGGGGAACTGCCTGCGAAGGATAAAGAGAAGGAAGCAGGAGGAGGCAGGGAGAGCCTTCTGACCACAGTGCGGTTCTGAAAGGAATGAGAAGGAAGGAGAAATGAGTAGGAAGGGTCTCAGTTTACAGTGCAGTTCTTCAAATGGTTTGCAGACTGATGGGGTGGCCTTTAGCCAAAGTTGCCCATTTAAAGGAGTCTCGCACCCCACAGGAATGGACCTGCACTAATACCCTGTCATTGGCTGGGAACAACCCAGGGAAGAGTGGTCTCAGCACAAATGTGTCAGTGAATCCTGAGTAGTAGCAATAGGGCTCCAGTCAACTGTGCTGTCCGCAGCAGGAGAACTGAATTTCACATGTTCATGACACCATAGACGTATTTAGAACACCATGCCCCAAACTACAAAAACACATTATTTTCAATATTTACAAAAATTGACTATGTACTGGGTCATAAAGCAAATCTCAATACATTTCTTAAGGATTGAAATCATGCAGACTACATTCTCTGACAATAAAAAAAGTTAATAGAAGACCCTTCCCAATATACCTAAAAATTCAGAATTACCTATTCAAATAACCAGGGAATCAAAGAAGAAAGCATAGTGAAAATTGGAAAATATTAAGACTTGAACTATAATGAAAATATGTAACAAAAATTTTGGGATAGAGCTAAACAATGCTGAGAGAAATGTATGATCTAAAATATTGTTTGAAGAAAACTAGAAAATCTGAACATTAATGAGCTAAGCATTCATTTTATGAAGTTAGAAAAAGATCTGCAAAATAGACTCAAGAAGGGTAAGAAAAGAAATAATCAATAGTCAAGGAAATAATTAATGCAATAGAAAATAAACACAATAGAGAAGATTAACAAAGCCAGAAGTCTGTCCTCTGAAAAGACTAATAAAAGTGACAAACCTCTGGTAACACTGACTGAGAAATAAAGAGAGAAGGCATAAACAATATCAGGAATGAAACAGTGATATAAATGCAGAGACTACAGACCTTGAAACAAAATAATAAGAGGATGTTGTTGAAAATTTTTAAGCCATTAAATTTGAAAACATATATGAGACAGACACATTCTCAGGAAAATCTAACTTACTCAAGAAATAGAAACCCTGAAGAGTCATATAACTATGAAAGACATTGAATGTATGAATTAAAACTTTCTACATATTAAACTCCAGGTCCTGATGGCATCACTAGCAAGTTCCAGATATTCAAAGAATAAATAATTATAATCTTATACAAGCTATTTCAAAGAATTTAAAAAGAGCTCCCATTCCTTTAACTAATTTTGTGAATCTAGCATTAACTTGATGCCCAAAACTGGCAACATAAGAAAGGAAACTTTCAGGCAAATCTCTCATGAATGTAGATTGAAAAACCATAAACAAAACATTAGCAATCTTAATCAGCAATATATAAAAAGGATAATACATCCTGAGCAAAGCAACATAATAAATAAGAAAAACATATGAGCATCAGAAAAAACACTTGATAATATTCAACATCCATTCCTGATTGTTTTTTAAAAAATCCCTTAGAAAACTTGAATAGAAGGGAACTTCCTTAACATGATAAAGGTTGTCACCAAAAAGAGTGTAGTGGATGTCCTAACCAGTGCAACAAGGCAAGAAAAAGAAATTAATGGTATAAGAATTACAAAGGGGGCTTCCCTGGTGACGCAGTGGTTGAGAATCCGCCTGCCAATGCAGGGAACATGGGTTCGTGCCCCATTCTTGCCACAAAAGGGAAGGGCCCCAATACCAAAAAAAAAAAAAAAAAAAAAAAAAGAATTGCAAAGGAAGAAACTATCAATATTTGCAAACAACATGGTTGTGTACATAGAAAAGCTAAAGGAATATGTACACAGAATTACAGTTAATAAATCAATTTTATAAAATTGCTAGATACAAAGTAAATATTGCAAAAGCCAATTGAATTTCTATAATCTAGCTGTAAACAATTTGAAATGAAATTTTAAAAGATAATATTTATAATAGCATTAGAAAACATAAAATGTAAGAATGAATCTTCATTTTATATGCAAGAGTTCTACACAGAAACTATAAAACATTATTGATAAATATTAAAGAAGATCTATATATGAAGAGGGTTATATCATGTTCATGTTTTGGAAGACTCAAGTTAGTAAAGATGCCAGTTCTCTTCAAAGTGATCTATAGAATCAACTTAATCCCAATCAAAATCCTATCAGGATTTTAAAGTTTCAATTTTTAATTTTTTGTTGCTAAAAATATAGAAATACAATTGATTTTTGTATTTTGAACTTGTATTCTGGGACCTTAATTGAACTCATATATCAGTTCTGGTGGCTTTTTCATAGATTACCTAAGATTTTCTACATAGATAATCATGTTATCAGTGAAAACAGAAAGTTTTATTTCTTCCTTTACAATCTGTATGGCTTTTATTTTTCTCTTTCCTTATTCTCTTGCCTCCATTAAAATGTTGAAAAGAATTGGTAAGAACAGACACACTTACCTTGTTTCCAATCTTAGGAAGAAGGCATTCAACATCTATCTCACCAGCGAGAGTAATTTTTTTGTTTGTTTTTTGTTTTTTTTTAATAAATTTATTTATTTATGGCTGTGTTGGATCTTCGTTGCTGTGCGTGGGCTTTCTCTAGTTGTGGCGGGTGGGGACTACTCTTTGTTGCAGTGCGCGGGCTTCTCATTGAGGTGGCTTCTCTTGTTGTGGAGCATGGGCCCTAGGTGCATGGGCTTCAGTAGTTGTGGCACACGGGCTCAGTAGTTGTGGCTCACAGGCTCTAGAGCGCAGGCTCAGTAGTTGTGGCACATGGGCTTAGTTACACCGTGGCACATAGGATCTTCCCCGGACTGGGGCTTGAACCCGTGTCCCCTGCATTGGCAGACAGATTCTTAACCACTGTGCCACCAGGGAAGTCCCCAGGCGTAATGTTAACTGTCGATTATTTTGAAGACACCTTTTATCAGGTCAAGGGAGTTCTTTTTTATTCCAAGTTTGCTGAGAGCTTTTTTGTTTTTTAATCATGAAAGAAGGTTGGGTTTTGTGAAATATTGTTTCTATTTAGATGATCATATGGCTCTTCTTTTTTACTGTGTTAAAATGACTTACATTGAGTTTTGAATGTTAAACGAATCTTATATTCTCAGGATAAATCCCACTTGAACATGATGATTATTCTTTTTACATACTTCTACTTTCAGTTTGCTAAATCTTTCTTAATTTTTTTTTGTTTATATGTTCATGACGAATAGTGATCTGTAGTTTTGTTTTTTTGTAATGTTTTTGTCTGGTATTGGTAGCATGGTAATTGTACCGTAAAATGAGTTAGAAAGGATTCTCTCATCTTCTATTTTCTGAAAGAAATTGTATATAATCAGTATTATCTCTTCCATAAGTGTTGGTTAGAATTCATTACTGAAGTTATCCAGGCCTGATGTTTCCTTTATGGATAGATTTTACGTACACATTTCTTTAATTGAATTAAAGCTATCCAGGTTATCTATTTTTTTCTTGATTGTGCTTTGACTGTTCTTGTCCTTTAAGGAATTTGTCCATTTCATTTAACTACTTGAATTAATTCACATAAAGTTGGCATAATATTCCTTTATTATCCTTTCATGTCTGTAAGATCCACTCCTGATACTCTTTTATTCCTGATGTTGATAATTTATGTCTCCTTTCTCTTTTTTCTTCATTAGTCTGGCTAGTTTACCAATTTTATTGATCTTCTCAAAGAATCAGCTTTTGGTTTCACTGATTTTTCATGTTGTATATTAGCAATTTCTAGTCTTATCTTTATTATTTCCTTCCTTCTATTTACATTGTAATTAATTTGCTCTTTTTTTTTTCTAGTTTTTTAAGGTGAAAGCTTAGGTAATTGCTTTGAGGCTTTTCTTCTTTTCTAATATAAACATTTAGGGCTATATACCTCCCTCCCTCTTACCTGCTTCCCACAAAATTTCATATGTTCTATTTTCATTTTAATTTACTTCAAAATATTTTCTAATTTCCATTCAGATTTCCTCTTTTGAACCATGGATTATTTAGAAGGGTGTTGTTTAATCACAAAATGTTTGGGGATCCTCTAGATACCTTTCTGTAATTGATTTCTAGATTAATTTTATTATAGTAAAAAATATAAAGCACACAGTGGATGACTTCAATCTTTTTAAAATGTATTGAGACTTGCTTTATCACCCACAATGCATTCTACCTTTGGTGGATGTTCCATGTATACTTGAAAAAAATGTATATTCTGCTGTTTTTGGGTAGTTTTATAATGTCAGTTAAGTCAAGTTGATCGACTTCTATATTATTACTGATTTTATGTCCACTTGTTCTTCAATTACTGATAGAGAAATGTTGAATTCTCCAACTATAATTGTAGATTTGTCTGTTTCTTTGTTGAATTCCATCAGTTTTTTATTAACGTATTTTAAAGCTATTTTATTAGTTGCATAACATTTAGGGTTATTATGTCCTCTTGATTTTGTTGTCCTTTATCATTATGAAATGTCCCTATTAATTTCTGGTGTTATTTTATATCCTGAAGTTTGTTTGATCAGATATTAACTTTTTCATGATATTTCTTCTTTTATCTATTTACTCTAAACATATTTACATCTTTATATATGAGAGTTTCTTGTAGACAGCATTTTGGGTCTTCCATTTTTCTTCCAATCTGAAAATCTTTGCCTTTCAATTGGAGTATTCTCCATTTATATTTAATGTAATTATCAATGTGGTTGGGTTTAAATCTACTATCTTGCTATTTGTCTTCTATTTGCTCCTTTTTTTGGTTCTTTTGATTCTCTTCTCCTGCCTTCTTTTGAATTGCTTGAGTATTTTTTAATGATTCAATTTAAATTTACACTATTGTCATCTTAGCAACATTTTAGTGATATATTTATTTATTTATCTATGTATTTATTTATTTAGTGATTGATCTGGAATTTTTAATATGCACCTTTAA
Source organism: Neophocaena asiaeorientalis asiaeorientalis (assembly GCF_003031525.2). Classification (NCBI taxonomy): domain Eukaryota; kingdom Metazoa; phylum Chordata; class Mammalia; order Artiodactyla; family Phocoenidae; genus Neophocaena; species Neophocaena asiaeorientalis. The sequence goes on along the minus strand of NW_020174560.1, from coordinate 3,233,736 downwards.
CTTAAAGTACTCTGTCTCCAAATAAGATTAATGCTACTCACATTTAATGTAAGAGCCTTACAACAGTATATTTCCATATCCCTCTTCCCATCCTGTGCTATTTTTGCCATATCATTTACTTCTACATATATGATAAATCCCACAATACATTTATTTTTGCTTTAAGCAATTATTTTTTCAAGGGATTAAAAAATGAAGGGAAAATTCTGTTATACTTTCCTATATATTTATCAGTTCTGGCATTCTTTGTATTTCTTTGTATAGATTGTAATTTTCACATAGTATCTTTTTTTTTTTCCCAAAGAACTATTAATATAGTTCTTGTAGCAAAGGTTTACTTGTGATGATTTCTTTTAGCTTTGGTATCTTTGATAAAGTTTCTATTTATTCTTCATTTATTTAAGTCTTTACTCTTTAGAACGATATTTCTGCTGGCAATAGAACTTTAGGTTGGCAGGGGTTTTTATTTCTATCAGTAATTTAGGGATGCTGTTCCATTGACTTTTGGCTTGCATAGTTCCAGAAAAGAAGTCCAAAATATTCAGTATGTGTTGGCAGGCTGGAGACTCAGGAGAGACAATGATGCAGTTCCAGTCCAAAGGCCAGCATCCTGGAGACCCAAGAGAGCTGATAGTACAGATGATGTTCAAAGGCAGTCTGCTGGAGAATTCTCTCTTGCTCAAGGATGCCAGTCTTTTAATTCTATTCAGACCTTTAACAGATTGGATGAGGCCCACTGACATTATAGAGGGCAATCTGCATTACTCAGAGTTTACCAACTTAAATACTAACCTCATCCAAAATTACCATCCAATTTGACACATAAAATTAACTTTCACATTACATTACAGGCATCACCACTCCAGGTGGCAGAAACACAAACTGTTCTCAGCCCTGTATGAACTACCGGAATTTTTTGGCCTATTGCTTTCCAGAGGTTCTTCCTCCAACCTTGTGAAATGCCAATCCCTACATGCACTGATCAGTTTTTGCCCAAAGAATCGTGAAGACCTCTCTGTAAACTCCTGGATAGCTCTCTCTCTCACTCTCGTTCTCTCTCTCTGCCTCCTCCCAGTACTCTGCTTTGCAAATTCTACGTGCCTTGGTTTCCCTGAACTCCAATATCTATCCCCTCCATTCAGTGAAAATCCTGGGCTCTCTTTGGATTTTCCAGGCTTGAGCTTCAGCTGGAAACTGTCCGCAGCCAGTAAGCTGGGGCAACCAAGGGGCTTGCCTCATTTGTTTGTTCTTTCTCAGGCATCATAGTCCTATACTACCTGTTGTCCAATGTCTGAAAATGGTGGTTTAATATATTTTGTCTGTTTTTCTAGTTGTTTATGGTGAGAGATCAATCCTATATGGTTAATCCTTCGTGGCATATATTAAACTTTTTTTTTTTTAACTTACAGTAACACCAGCTTCATGTGTTTCAATCTACTATTTCTCGACCAGGTTAGTAGTTTCATAGATTTGTTCACTTTGTGATCATTCATTGAGCTCTGCACTTATGATGTGTGTACTTTTCTGTGTATGTAAACTTCAATAAAACATACTTTTAAAAATAAAAAGCAAAATAAGTTTATATGAACATGTAAATGATGTAGAATAACCAAGACACTCTAGAAAGAAAATAAATTCGAGTGACCTTCCTGACCAGATATCAGATATCAAGACTAAAGCTATTTTGGGACTTCCCTGATGGTGCAGTGGTTAAGACTCTGCGCTCCCAATGCAAGGGGCCCAGATTTGTTCGCTGGCCAAGGAACTAGATCCCACATGCATGCCACAACTAAGGAGCCCTCGAGCTGCAACTAAGGAGCCCACCTACCACAACTAAAGGAGCCCACGTGTCGCAACTAAGGAGCCTGCCTGCTACAACTAAGACTTGGCACAACCAAACAAATAAATAAATATTTTTTAAAAAGACTCAGCTATTTTAGTGAAGAGATCATAGTATTGACACAAAGTTCAAAAAAAGACTAGAAAAAACAGAGAAACCCCTTTTCAAAAAAGACCCACACAATTGTGAGCACGATGTATAATAGAGATGTCACCTTAGAACAGCAAGAAAATACTGAAGTTTTCAATAAGTGATGCTGGCATGATTGGTTATCTGTAATTCATAAAACCTTGCCCCTATCTCACACCATATACAAAAATCAAGTCCAGATGAATTAACAACTAAATGTGAAAGACAAAATTATAAAGTTGTTAGAAGATAACAAGAAAAGGTATAAATATCTTGAGAGGCAGGAAGGATTTCTTAAGTAGGACCCACAACAAAACAAAGTATAAAGGAAAAGACTGATAAATTAGTCTTTATTATAAGAACTTCTATAAATCAAAAGACACCACTATGGGGGTATAAAAGCAAGCCAGAGTTGGGAGAATATGTTTTCTTTTCACACATACAACTGATGGATGACAAATATCCAGGATATATAAATAAATGTTATAAATTTATAAGAAAACAAATGGTCCCCTCCAAATGAACAAAATACTTGTACTTTACAGATATATATATATATGGAATACTACGGATTACTAGATAGCATTGGAATACTACATGCAATGGAAGGCTGTATAGCATTGAAAGGGAATGAACTGCAGTTTCACCCATTGACATAGGAGAGTATCAAAATACAGTGTTGAAGCAAAAGATGCCAAAGGGAAATGGATACATACAGTATGATATGATGTTGATAAAGTTTAAAAAAAGATAAAACTAAGCTATATGATTTTGGGATGGATACATAACTGGTAACACTGTAAAGTGAAACAACAGAATGATTGTCACAGAACATTGGGATAATGGCTACCTCTGTTGGGAGAGAGGGAATTGCAGTTGGGGAAGGGCACCAATATTCATTCTTGACCTGGTTGCTAGTCACTTGCATCTTACCACATTATTATTCCTTAGCATGTACCTACATGTTTTATTCACTCACCTATATGTATGACACATTTCAAAATAATAAAATAAAATTAACCTCAATTAGTAAACTAATAAACCTAAAATAAAATTAACCTAACCGATGTATATTTTCTTTATAAACAGAGATAATGTGATGATTTCAAGGTTTGTGTGTCCTTATTCATTCATTCATTCATTCACTTATTCCACAGGAATTTGTTGCATGTTTACTATTTGTTGGGCATTATACTGGATACCGAAAATACAGATATTAATTTATTATCTATCAGGGAGTTTTAATAATAAAAACTGATGTGATTATTATCATTATTGTAGCAAATGACATTTAATTGAGTGTCTACTTTGCACTAAGCATTCTAACATACATTACTTCGTTTAATTGTTTGACGTCCTTTAGTATGGACTTGTATTTTCCCAATTTAAAAAATGAGCACAGCAACATTTACTAACTTGCCCAAACTTTCAGAGTTCAGAAAAGCCAAAGCCAAGATTTGCTGTTAACAACTGTAGCTTTTCTGCCAAACATCCAATCTCTTTCCTTCAGATGACAGCACCCTCAATTTTCTTTGGGGTGCCCTACCCCTTCTCACATTTGGTCTTGTGGTTCAGTTGGAGCTGACTACCTAGTCCTGGGTTCAAAGACTGAGGAAATGACCCAGACTGGGTCATTCCTTATATTCTAAATACGTGGATGGAGTGATTGGTTTAGGCATGAGGCAAAAGAAAGAGAAATTAAAGACTGAGTCTCAAAGCCTTGATTTAAACCCTTGGATCCAGCGATGCCTAAAGCTTTCCTCAATGTCTGGTTTTTTCAGTTACATGAGCCTCAAGTTGGGTTTTCTAACACTTGCAAAAAGGAGTCCTAGCAGATCCAGGGACACAGAAAAATAACCCAATACTTATTGTACCAGCTGAGTAATGAGGACTAAAATTAATATGAATATTTTTTATATGCACTTAGACACACTCAGGATACACAGAGGTGAGATGTTTTGTACTTTCTTCCCTTCCCCATCCTAGGTCTGAAGCCAGATCTCAGGGGAGGTAAATTAACACTAAGAGAGAGAATCATAGATTACCTTCATGTCGACACAGACCAAGACAGTCATCCTTCACTGGGGGGACGGGGAGTGGGGTACAGCTGTACTCAGTATCACGGAAGATGATCACGAAAAGACCGGATCTCAGGGATGACAATGACAACGACAAGAGTAATTTAGGTTCTGGGATACACTTTATCACAGGTTTACAAAGCCCTTGGCAGCAAAATTAAATCTGACATCACCGCTTGGGTTGATAAACACTGTTGCAGTCTCCCAGTAGGGTGAGCTCAGACACTTGAGGGCTCTCGCTCCCTGAGGACTGGAGTCACCTTCTTCAACTCAGCTCACGTTACCCCAGTCACCTCCAAGAGTGACTGAGCCTTTAGAAGCCCCTCGTCATGAGAGACAAACACAGCCCTTGATGAAAATGGAGTCGCTTACACAGCAGCTCAACCAAGGCATGGGCTCAAATCCATCCTTGGATTTAACTCTTTGGCCCCATGACCACCTCACCTTCATTCCCTTCCCACCCAGGTTCAGAAAGAACTTTACCCTCTCACTTTACATGTTAAGGTCAGACTTCAGCAAGCACGTTGAGTAGACCACTGACATCCTTTTAAAAGAGTGTAAGAGCTGAACCTTAAGATCATCACAAAAAGTCGTATGTTTTTCTCTCCGTTGGCGAGAACGATTCGCCACTTTCAGGCAGCAGAGGCGTATGGGCATTGTCATTCACAACGGTTACAAGAAGTATGTAAATAACCACACTGTTTAGCACCCTGACCCGTGGTCAGTTCACCTCTTCCACGATTAGAGGTGACCATTACACTGAATGTCTGTAGCACTGAGCAAGCTGAGGTCATACTTACCCCCCAGAGATGGAGACAAAAAAGGAAAAAAAAATGTTTTTTTCTCCTTGATAAATGTGAAGCTGTAACAAAACAAAATTTAGGTCTTTGGTGAATAATTCATGTTTATCTAAAAAAAAAAAAAGAATGACTTTCATTATATTTCATCTCCCTCTTATTGAGTTCTAGAAACGGATTCTCTGATCTGGAGCTTCCAGAAATCTGTAGCAGCTTTGCTGGCTGCTTCTCCCTTGTGAGTCCTTCCCATTACCTCTACCCCCCTCACCAGGTTCCCTTTGGCTCCACCAGGGTCATGGAAGAGGAATGAAAGGTCGGATCTGACCGTGGTGCCACTGGGGTGGATGCCTAGAGCTGGCACGTCCCTCATGGGCTGCCATGGAGTCCTCTAGGTCCCCCATCCCCGGATCCCTACAATGGAATCCTTTGTCCAGGTAGTAGCTCTCTTAGGCTAACTGCTTATGCCCCGCCCCCCTCAGCTGGGCAGCTGACAGTTTTCCCTCTACCTGCTTCTGCTCAGGTCTCCTTGCAGGGAGTTTGGTGGACAGTGTGCTTTTAAAACCACCCCACGCTTCCTGGAGGGATCTGGTACTGCATGCTTTCAGCTTTCGTAGTACTACACTAATTTCTCCAACATAGTGATTTCTCTGCCGCCCAGGCGGCCTCAGCCAACCCTGTGACTTTGCTTTCAAGCCTGAGTCAAGGTTCCAGTCCTTGTGGCCTTCCAACCACAAAGGGCACATAGTGAACTCTTAGTGGGTGGTCTGTTCGGAGCTTCTCTTACTGGACTTCAGGTGAGGGGGAAGCACCCCCTACTTTTTCCCCAAGAGGAAAGTGAGACACATCACACCACAACTGTCTCCAAAGAAATTCAAACGTCTGCCCTTTTCATCTTCAATCCCCCAATGCCCACTTTTAAAAAATTCAATCATATTTTTTAAAAATTGAAATATATATATAGCAACGTTCACCTTTTGAGTGTCAAGTTCTATGAGTTTCTACAAATGCATACGATAATATAGCCAGCATCACAGTCAAGATATGGAACAGTTCATCACCTCCAAATTCCCTCTCTGTCTCTGAAATCAGCTCCTTCCCTCTCCCCCAGCTCCTGACAACCACTGATCTGTTATCTGTCCCTAAAATTTAGTCTTTTCCAGAATGTCATATAAATGGATTCATTCAACACATAGCCTTTGAGTTTGGCTTCTTTCACTTAACATAATGTTTTTGAGATTCATCCATGATGTCCTGAGGATTAGTAATTTGTTCCTTTTTATTGCTGAGTGGGATTCTGTTCTATGGATGTACCACAGTTTGTTTACCTATTCACTAACTGAAGGGCTTTTGAATTGTTTCCAGGTTTTGGCAATTACGAATAAAGCCAGTGTAAACATTCGTGGATAGGTTTTTGTGTGAACATAAGTTTTCATTTCACTTAAGTACCTAAGAGTGGGATTGTGGGATTGCCTGGTCATATTGTAAGAAATTGTTTTCCACAGCACCTGTACCATTTTGCATTCCCACTGGCACTGTGTGAAAGATCCAGTGCCCCATATATTTATCAGCACTTGGTATTGTCAATTTTTAAAAATTAGCCAGTCTAATAGTTGTGTAGTGGTATCTTACAGTTTCAGTTTGCATTTTCTTAATAACTAATGATGCTGAGCATCTTTTCATGTGCTTATTTGCCATCCATATATCATCTTTGATGCTGTGTCAGTTGAAATCTTTGCCTTTTTTTGATTGGGTTGTTTGTTTTCTTATTATGGAATTTTGAGAGTTCTTTATATATTTTGGATCAGATGTGTATTTTGCAAATATCTTTTTCAGTTGTGTGGCTTGTCTTTCATTCTCTCTTTTTTAAGATATTGTAGATGATTTATTTTTAGTAAGATTTAAATCTCATCTAGTAAAGAAAAAGTAAAAGGTCTGGAAAATATTTTCCTCTACCAGCTCATTTGTTTAGATACTATGAGATGACCACTTAAAATCTTCCAATTTGTAAATCAGTTAAGAATTTGAGACTCAATAACAATTTGATGTTTTTATTTGTGTGTGTGTTTGTGTTGATTTTTTCTAGTTTTCTTGAGATATAATTGACATCACACTATAAGTTTAAGGTGTACAGCATCGTGGTTCCACTCACATGTATTGTGAAATGATTGCCCCTATAAATTTAGTTAGCAGCCATAATCTCATAAAGATACAGTCAAAAGAGAAAGAAGAAGTAGAAGAAGAAGAAGAAGAAGAAGGAGAAGGAGAAGGAGAAGGAGAAGGAGAAGGAGAAGGAGAAGGAGAAGGAGAAGGAGAAGGAGAAGGAGAAGGAGAAGAAGGAGAAGGAGAAGAAGGATGAGGAAGGAAAAAGAAAAAACTTTCTTTTCTTGTGATGAGAACTTTTTGGATTTACTGTCTCAACAATTTTCATATATATCATACAGCAGTGTTGACTATAGTCATCATGCTGTAGATTACATCCCTAGTACTTTATTCTCTTAACAGTGTCTTTCAAAGAGCAGACGTTTTCAGTTTTGATGAAATCTAATACCTCAATTTTTTCTTTTAGGGATCACGCTTTTATTATAATTTTGTAACTACAGACTTTGCCTAACATAAGATCACAATGGTTTTTCTCCTACATTTTCCTATAGAAGTTTTTCAGGGCTTCACATTTAAGTCTATTACCCATGTGGGGTTAATTTTTATATATGGTGCAAGGTATACATCAGGGTTCACTTTTGCATACGGATGTCTAATAGTTTCGGCACCATTTATTGTAAAACTATCTTCTCCATTGATTTGTCTACACCTTTGATGGAAATCAGTTGACCATGTATGTATAGGTCTATTTCTGGATTCTCTATTTGGTTTCATTGATCTGTGTATATCCTTTAGACAATACTACACTATCTTGTTTACCTTGGCTTTATAGTAAGCCTTGAAATCAGTTACTGTGAGTCCTCCAATTTTGTTCTTCTTTTTCAAAATTCTTTTGACTGTTCTAGATGTGCTGCCTTTCCATATAAGTTTTAGAATCAACTTGTCAATTTGTACAAAAAAAAAAAAATCCTCCTGGGTTTTGATTGGGATTGCATTGAATCAATAGATCAGTTTGAGAAGAACTGTCATCTTAACAATACTGAGCCTTTTAATCCATGAACCATCCATTTATTTAGGTCTTCTTTTTGATTTCATTAATGTTTTGTACATTTTAGCATGCAGATCTTGTACAGATTTTATTAGATTTACACCTAAATATTTTGAGTTTTTGGATGCTATTGTGAATAGTACTTTTAAAAAATTCTTAAATTTCCCACTGTTAATTGCTGCATATAGAAATAAAATTGATTTTTGGCTTTTGACCTTTTATCTTGCAATCTTATTACACTTGCTTAGCTCTAGTAGCTTATGTTGCAGATTCTTTGAGATTTTCTATGTACACAATTATGTCATCTTTGAATAGAGTTTTATTTCTTCTTTTATAATCCATGTGACTTTTATTTCTTTTCCTTGCCTTATCGCACTAGCCAAGACCTCCAGTAAAATATTTGATCGGATTGGTGAGGGTACACATTCTTGCCTTATTCCCAATTTATAGGAGTCAGAGTTTCCTTAGAACCATCTCACCAAACTTGTAGCGAGAGGGAAACATTCCTTAGGTCTCTTTCAGGGGAAGAATACAACTCCTACCCACTGACAACTCTATCCAAAGAAATCTAATTTCAACTTCTGGCCTTTACAACTTCAGCTTCTGTATAACTTTGAGGCAGGTAGGTGTAGGGGTCACAAAATCAGTTTCAGGATGCCTCCTTATAAGTCCTACAAATGTATACTAGCACCTTCATTTTGGAAGGAGAGAGATACTTGCCACATGTTTTTTTTCCCTCGGCACTTTGGGGCCTCAGCCAAAACCAAAACATCCTGATATAGATGATATTACTACTTTTCTTTTACAGATGAGGGATGTTAGGCTCAGAGGTCAGATAGCTGGGAAATAGCATGATTTAAACTCAGTTCTGTCTGTCAGGTCCACTAGGCCATACCAGTACAAATAGAAACATTCAGGCAGCATTTAACACTCCCCAAACTCACATAGAAAACCAAGAGGGCTAAGGTATTTCTAAATTTAATTTGGCCATTCTAGAAAACCATACCAAGGCTAATGGAGGAAATAGTGTTACGTTCGTCCTCCAAATGTCCATGGGATGATAGTCATCCAATATCTTGAAACACGTGCTGAGTTCAGAAGCTGAGAGTCTCTCGTTATCGACACTGGTCCCCTCAGGCCTTCCTTGAATTATCTAGACAGGAAATCAGGACTGACAATATGCACTCTGTTTTAGTCAGGAGATTTGACCATAGGTCTCTAGGTCAAGGAGTCCAAGCCAATTTGCATCCATGGCCACTTCAGAAAACCCAGACCCCACCTGGAAATCACTTCTTGCTGAGAAGGAGGCAGGTCCTAAGCAAATGTTTAGGATTAAAATTGATCCCACTAGGATCACAACTGAAAGGAACAATACCACTTGCATTCATAATCCTTAAGCAGGGAAAGAAAACTTTTCTGGAAGTGTTTCAAAAAATGGATTTTCTTGGGAACTACCAAGTTTAAGTTAAAAAGGAGTCTCAGCAGTTCCACTCCCTTGTATGTACCCAAAAGAATTGAAAACAGGAGGTAAAAAATACTTGTACATGAATGTTCAGAGCAGCACTGTTCACGGTAGCCAAAAGATAGAAACAACCTAAAAGTCCATCAAGAGATGAATGGATAACAAAACATGGCACATCCATACAATGGAATATTATTCAGCCATAAAAAATGAACAAAGCACCGATACACATTACAACATGGATGAAGTTTGGAAACACTGCGCGAAGTGAAAAAGAACAGACACAAAAGGCTACATATTCCATTTATATGAAATATCCAGAATTGGAAAATCCATAGAGACAGAAAAAGGGTTAGTGGTTGCCAGGGGATGGGAAGTGACCGCTTACTAAGTATGGGGTTTCTTTTTAAGGTAACAAAAATGATCTGGAACTAGATTGTGGTGATAGTTTTACAACTCTGTAAACGTACTAAATGCTATTGAATTGTACACTTTAAAATAGTTAGAATGGTAAATTTTATGTTATGTGTATTTTACCACAATAAAAAAGAGAGAGAGAGAGAAATCTTCACTATGGAGTCAGGGTGTGGTTGTCCAGCCAGGTCATCTGCAAATCAGGCAAACCTCTCTTGCCTAGTTTAGACCATTGTCATATCCTCTCTGGATTATCACAGTAACCTACTTGGTCCCCTGTCCCTAGGGTTATCCTTCTCCATTCCATCTTCCACCAACTTTCTACAGTGTCAAACTGAGCACGACATTCATTTGTCTAAAATCTTTCCATCTAATTTCCTACTGTGAAAGAGGAGATTCCTTCACACAGCATTTGAAGGCACTTCATGGCATGGCACTGACTACTTCTCTCCTTGTGTATTTTTCACAGTGGGCATGCCCAGAGCGGGCAGGGACCACGGTGGTCTCACGCATCCTTGGCATGGTCTGGCATGTGTGGTAGCTCCAGCTCTTGCTATCTCCCCAAATATCCTGTATTGTAGCCAAACCAAATTCTCCAACAAGCCAGGCCAATCCATGCATCTGAAACTTTGCATACATTGGTCTCTCCGTTTAGAATGTTTTCTGACCCATCTGTCAACCTGGGCTAACGCTGATTCATCTTTCAGACTCAGTTCAAGCGTGCACTCTCTAGTGACTGTCAATCATTCATTTCTCATGTTTCTGCAGCACCTCGCCGACCCTTTGTGGCAGGGCTTAACACTTGTCCTGGTGGGATTTATCTCCATCCTTGTCTCCCCTACCACGGGGACCATGGGGACTGAGGAGCTCATGTTAAACATCATCCTCCCCTCCCTCCACATGTGATGTGGGGGGAAATAAACAAACAAGTAACTCAGTACTTTTTGTCTTGAAGGGTACACCTGGGGAATTTTTTTTTTCTTTGCACAGGAGAAGACTATCTGAGTTAAACTGGAAATTGAGGACAGTGCCGCTGAAGCTCTCCGTGTCATTCTATTTACTGCTGTGGCAAAAGGCGAGAGGTGGAGTCAGGAATTGAAGCAGGCAGAAAAGGTGGGCAATTGTAAAGACACAATGGATACTTCACGCTCACCGAGCACCTCTCTTCCTGAAGGATCCTGCCACGCACTGGCTGAACTGACCAGAAAGTGAATCTTACCTGTTTCTCTGCAAAGGCTGGATGCTGGGCGCGCTGGGTGCTCCATTCGGCAGAAGTGTGCCCTCCCACGCAGTCTGAATAGAGGATCAAGTCTGAAAGCGAAATTCCAGGTTTCCTGCACATCACTGTGCCCTTATCACTTTGTCCCTTTTCCCTGCGCATGTCAGGAGGAATAATCCATTATGACCCTTCCTGATGATGGTGGTCTTTTCAGTTTGATCAAAATGTGCTGTGCCCTCTGCACCCTAGTCTGCCCCTCATGTCTGCCGCCGGGTCCCTTTGATTAATGTGCCCTGTCCTCCCCGGGGTGCGGGGAACTGTGCCCTCGGGAGAGCGCCTCTCCTGCCTAAGGCTTGGACCGTGAGTCACTCTGAACCCTGGTCTTCAAGGGTCAGTAGGGAAAGGAAAGGGAGAAATCTAGGAACAGGTTGGGCCCCAAAACAGAAGGGAGAGGAGTTGATATTGTTTTGTTCATCTGTTGAGTTAGGTCACTTAGTTCTGCCTTTCCTATGAGGTGATGGTTTTCCCTTCGACAGGTGAGGAAACTGAGATGAAGCGACTTCCCCAGGGTTACTCCCCTCCCAGTGCCAGGGCCAAAGTCCAAGCCCTGATCGGTCCGCCCCAGTGTCTGACTGCTATCCTTCCCCCCACCCCACCGCCCTTCACCTCTGGCCGTGGGAGTGGGCTGCCCAGTGGGCTGAGGGGAGGGAGAACCAGTAGACACTTCAGGTGCATAAAGGGGCAGGTGAATGTAGATGTGAGAGAGGATCCCATTCAAGTCCAAAAGGTCCCGTCGGCCATGGGATTCCATGGTGCTCCTCACGTCAGGCTATCTAAGGCCCATCAGGCCCGGGGGGTTTAGAGCTGGGGATGCAGAGTACCCCAAGAAGCCCACAGAAGAGGGGGATTGGCGAGGAGTTGGCAAAGGCGAGGCCGCAACCAGTAAGTGGATGTGGATGAGGGCCAGGCCCCCACTCCTGAAAATGGAGGTGGAAATCAAATCATCAGATCTGATTAAACCTTTTGATGTGCATGTATATTCATAGTGACGGAATCAAACCGGGAAGTTAGGAGAGACTCTCCTGCAGAGAGAGCTTCACTGGGGGGAAAAACACAGGAGGAAACAAAACTGAAAAAAAAAAAAAAAATCAAATCATCAGATGGGACTGTATAGTGGGGATTGGGAAAGGCCTCAGTCTGGTGGAATAGAGGCTTGGAGACACCTCAGGGTGAAAGGGCACCTAATATCCATCCAGCCCCACCAGGAGGGAGCTCAGTGGTATCTGATGCAGGGCTTGGGTTTGCATTTTCCCACTTACATTTTGGTGTCTCTGCTTCTTTTTTTAAAAATTCGATTGAAGTATAGTCAATTTACAATGTTGTGTTAGTTTCTGGTATACAGCAAAGTGACTCAGTTATACACATATGTACATTCTTTTTCATATTCTTTTCCATTATGGTTTATCACAAGATACTGAATATAGTTCTCTCTGCTATGCAGTAGGATTGTTTAACCATTCTATATATACTAGTTTGCATCAGTCCTTCCCTCCCCCACCCCACCCTCGGCAACCACAAGTCTGTTCTCTATGTCTGTGAGTCTGTTTCTGTTTCATAGATAAGTTCATGTGTGTCATATTTTAGATTCCACATATAAGCAATATCATATAATATTTGTCTTTCACTGTCTGACCTACTTCCCTTAGTATGATAATCTCTAGGTCCACCCATGTTGCTGCAAATGGCATTATTTCATTCTTTTTTACGGCTGAGTAATATTCCTTTGTGTATGTACCACATCTTCTTTATCCATTCATCTGTCGATGGACATTTAAGTTGTTTCCACGTCTTGGCTATTGTAACTAGTGCTGCTATGAACAAGGGGGTGCATGTATCTTTTTGAATTATAGTTTTGTCTGAGCATATGCCCGGGAGTGGGGTTCTTGGATCATATGGCAACTCTATTTTTAGTTTGTTAAGGGACCTCCATACTGTTCTCCATAGTGGCTGCACCCATTTACATTCCCACCGACAGCGTAAGAGGGTTCCCTTTTCTCCACACCGTCTCCGGTATTTATTATTTGTAGACTTTTGAACTGATGGCCATTCTGACCGGTGTGAGGTTTGGTGCCTCTGCTTTGCTGGTTCTGTAGACATACGCACACTTTACTTACAGGAACGGGATACCGGCCAAATGCAGAACCGTGCTCACCTGCTCAACGTCACTGATTGAACTCCTGTATTCATTCATCCATCTATTCATTCATACAGAAGACATTTGAGGGACTAGGCGATGGGAATAACCAGCCAAATAAAACCAAATCCCTCCCCAGAGGGTAGGCCACAGGCAGGGAGCAGACGTGTTTGTGAACAATTATAGCACAAGGGACCAATGACATAGGGAGGTATGTCTGAGTCATCACAGAATGGTACGTCTGTTCCTCAGGGTTACCTCAGGGAGGTAGGAGAAAGCATCACAGAGGAGAGGGTGTTTTCTTGGGCCATCAGGGATGATAGGAATTTGCCAGATGGCAAAGAATGGTGAGGGGTTTGCGGGCAGAGCAAACAGCAGAAGGAAAATAAGAGACGTGAGAAGGCGAAGGACACATTTGGAGAGCCATGGGAAGCTTGGGAGTAGGGCGTGGGGTATGCTGGCAACACTAGGCCTTGGTCAGCACGCCTGATGGTGCAGCAAGGTATAGAAAGGTGGAGCTAATAACAGTAGTGAAGAAAGCAAGTATTTTTACGGTAAAGTTCTGACATGATGCCTCCGTAAGGTCCAGGCCACCTTTGTGAGGTACGGGCCTCTTTTGGCTCCCCCCAAAATGCTCTAAAAGATAGCAAGTCTACTCCTCTGAATTACCAAATCCCTCCCTTCGTGCAGGGTATGGAGATCACCAACTGTGAGGTGGGGGCCACCCCTGTGGGGTCCAGGTGGGCAGGAGAAGCTGCATCTATTCACGCTATTATGGCTGCTTGATCTCATCATTCTTTTTTTTGCGGTACACGGGCCTCTCACTGCTGCGGCCTCTCCCGTTGCGGAGCACAGGCTCCCGACGCGCAGGCTCAGCGGCCATGGCTCGCGGGCCAGTCGCTCCGCGGCATGTGGGATCTTCCCGGATCGGGGCACGAACCCGTGTCCCCCGCATCGGCAGGCGGACTCTCAACCACTGCGCCACCAGGGAAGCCCCTGACCACCAATCTTAAGAAGTCTACAAATTATCTCCAAGCAGATGGAAATGGCTTTTCTCTTTGGTTATTGGGGAAACACAGCAGAAAAACTTGTCCAGATGGTGCGTATGAGTCCAAATGAGAAACCCACCCACAAAGAGCAGGGTGTGTTGCTGGTGGGAGCGCCCAGGGTTAGGGAGAGGAGGAGAAGGGATATTTGGCGAGAAGGGTGGCCATGCTGTTCAGAAATTTTTGCTTGTCCTTTTGAAATCATTTAAATAACCTGTGGTGTTCAATGGGTACTTCACCTGACGTAATTAAAAATCAGATTGCTATTTTATTTATTTATTTATTTTCAGATTGCTATTTTAACTGAGAAAAATGGTACTTTCAACTGTTTTAGAAAGAAGAAAAGAATAAACATTATCAAAACCATCTCTTAGAAGATTAGGACAAAAAAGTCCAGGAGGAGAGGCTTCAAAGCTGTTTGTGTTTTCCCTGGCTTTGAAATACATAGACAGTCCTGATAATTTTATCTTCCTCGAAATACAGCAAATAAAGTCTATTTGCTACTCCCGGGCAATTCCATACATAAATTTAAAAAACAAAACAAAACACAAAGCACTTTAAACCAATCCTCCTGTGAGTCTCAAATCCATTATTTCTCTTCCTGTGGAGAGGGCTTATGCCACAGATCAATGCAATTTGAAAATTTTGGAGGTGATTTTGTCCTTCCCACCTTGCTATCTGATGAGTTTTCAGATGGCCATCTAAAGAACAGCTTACATGCTGTCTCTCATGGATCTCAAGGAGGCTGCAGAGGAGCTGACATGTTGAGAGATGGTTAGCAGAGATATAAATATATTTTATCTTGTTTCTTTGTCAGCTTTTAAAGTTAGTTCAAACACACTACTTAGTGAATTTATGAAAAATCTTTTTTTTTTTAACTCTGAGAATAATATTTCCACTTCTCGCCTTCACATTTAGTAGGAGAACTGCTTTAGGAAGCATCATCTTTCCCATTAAAAAAGGCTTTCTAGGCACAAACTATGCCACAAAAAGCACATGGAAAGATGGGCTGATTCCCCTTAAAGTGTATTTTGGGATGTGTTAGGTTTAAAAATGGGCTAAGATATCCTAATATCCCTAATTAGAGTTTTTTCAGGCAGTCAGATAAAAAGTAAGTCATTCTGTGGCCATAAAAGTCATCTACTCTTGGTAGGACTTGCATTTACAAATAATTTTGTATATAACTCATTCTTTCTTTCTTTCAAAAAATCATCTGTGGGGGCTTCCCTGGTGGCGCAGTTGTTGAGAGTCTGCCTGCCGATGCAGGGGACACGGGTTCGTGCCCCGGTCCGGGAAGATCCCGCATGACGCGGAGCGGCTGGGTCCGTGAGCCATGGCTGCTGGGCCTGCGCGTCCGGAGCCTGTGCTCTGCAAAGGGAGAGGCCACAACAGTGAGAGACCAGCGTACTGCAAAAAAAAAAAAAAAAAAAATCATCTGTGAAGCACACTGTATGGTCCAGATCCTGTGCCAAACTCAGCAATACTGAGATTAAAGATATGGTTCCTGCCAGTGAGTTGCTCATAATCCAACATGGAAGAAGGACACAGAAAAAAAAAATGAAACAATTGCCACACAGTGGAGCAAGTGTGTCCATAGACCCTGAAGTTACCTCTTGAGACTGAAGGCACACATCATCAAGATTGATTGGCGGGGGCTTCCCTGGTGGCGCAGCTAGGCCCACGTACCCAAAAAAAAAAAAAAAAAAAGATTGATTGGCGGTCTGGTTGACGGATGGATACCCAAGCCTCATTCCTAAAAGAGACATTATCAATATGGCTAACCAAATGGTAGAGCAAAAAGAGCAAATGGGCAGATTAGGTAGAAGTTAGCTAAATCTCCTATGTTCTGCCAAAGAGGATAAATTTCTATCTCAAACCTTCCCTGAAGAGCAGACACAACACACTGATAGGACTGCCATAGCTTCCTTTTCCAGACCACAGATATTAGAGCGTTTGCCTTTACCTGCCACTGCCACCTTTTATATATATATATATATACACACACACCTCAAGGAGATACGGCAACCCCCAAAGCCCTGCAAGTGAAATAGCCATACGTTCAGTTCACGTGTTACAGAGTTTCCATGATCCCTAACTGTATTAGTTAGGATGCTTTTGACTGCAGGTAACTTAATATCTAATTAATGTGGCTTAAACAATAGGGATTTCTATCCCTGCTTCCAGCTTGGCCCTGCAACTCAGTGGTGTCGGAGCTTGGTTGGGTTACCCTCGAGAGATTCTCTTGGCCTTCCCTTTGTGGTGAGAGGTTGATTGACACGCCTCCAAACATCGCTTGCTCCCCTAACAATGAAATCTAAAAGCAGGAAGGAAGGAGTGAAGGTTTCTCCTAGTCCTTCTCTCCTTGTATTAGGGGGAAATCTCTCTCAGAAGCCCTCAGCCAACTTCTTCTTAAGTACTGTTGGCCAGAAAGTGGGTCATATGTCCATCCTTAAACCCATCACTAGCACAGGAGAATGTGTTACATTGGTTAGCTTGGACCAATCCATCGTTCACTCTCTGGGGCTGGGGAGGGTTCTACCTTGCCAAAACACATTGCTACCTGTACTGGAACTAAATTAAGGTTCTGTTGGCATGGAAGAAAGCAGAGTGTGGGGGGCAGTGAGGAACAACTTATAGGCAAGCAACCAGCCACATTGACCTTTTTGGTGAAAAGCAACTTTTCACTTTTCCATAGGATCACCCTGGGGTGGGGTGAGTGTGGGGTGATCAGAGAATCCAGCCATCCCACTAGTGCTGCTGTTTTTCTCTCCAGAGTTGGAGGCATTATTGGCTTGTGCAGGTGGTCCTAGAGATCTTCAAGGTCATCACTGAAGACCAACTCATACATCCAAGTGGAGTGCTTGAGAGCCCTGATCTCAATAACTGTAGACGGGAACCGTTGTTCACTACTGTTCTTAGTAGGTCACATTTGTGCCCGAGATTTATGAAGCTTGATTTATAACCCTTAAGCCACAAAGCTTATCTTACTCCTCCTATCGCTTCATGTATGCAGTGTCTTAGGGAGTCAGCAGGAACCCATGAAACTACAGAGCGGACATACTGTGATCTGGTGTTTCCAAAAAAGAAGACTTAGGTAGTTCAAACCTTACTTCAAAAAGAAAAAATTGAAAGACTTGATTGTATGGTTTCCCTTTCTGTGAAATGCAGGAAGCACTCAAAAGGTACTGAGAGAAGAATTCCTAGGCAATATTTTGAATGTGGGAAACCCTTTGGCCCTACAATTGTTTGCTTCTGGACACGGCCTCAATGAGGTCAAGGTTGTGGTCTGATTCCTCTGAGTCTAGTCTCTTCACACAGAGATGACTTGGGTTCCAGGGCATACATCACACCCATGGGCTGGGTCAGGCATCTCACAAATACAGCTAATCCATTTGTGTACAGCCATGGCCTTAATTCTCCACATCTGATTACAAACACGGCCTTAATTCTCCACGTCTGCCTTTACCTACAGCACTGATCATAAGACTTCACAGTTTCTCGCATCAAGGGGTGGAGATGATTGCCCCAGTCCTTGAATCCAGGCTGACCTCGTGACTTGCTTTGATCGGTAGAAGGTAGTAAAAGTGACACTGAGCCAGTTCTGTGCCTAGGCTTCAAAGCATTTCCCACTTCTGCTCACTCTCTGAGAATAAGCCTGGGCTAGCCTGCTGGATGATGAGAGATTCATGACTCAGTCACCCCCATTGCTGCAGCCAAAAGCCAGCGATATGAGGGAAGCCATCCTAGACCAGCCGGGCCCAGCCATTCTACCAGCTGACAAGAGAGGCATGAGCGAGGCGTGAGCAAGGCAAGCCATGATCAGCCTAGGCTAGTTTGGGATGTTTTGTTACACAGCAATCGCTAACAGATACCCCATCAGTTATGGAGGTGACTTGAGCCTCTGCCCAACTCATCCTTACTTTGAGAGAAAGTGCCTGTGATACCAGGAGCTGGGCAAACCCCCTCCTCTGTGTCAGGACAGCATGTGGTGAAGAGTCCTGCCCAAAGTCTTGCAGGTGACGTTGGGGTTTCTTATGCCTTTATGAATCCCACAAGCTCTAAAGAAATCCATGTCTCCAACCTGGATTAACTTCTTAGTGCCAGTGAACACGTGCTGTTAAATCTGTTCATGGCTAGCTGATTAGGGTCAAAGGCTGAATGTGAAGAGATTAATCCTTGAGTTCAGGGTGGGATGCTGTTCAGGGGAAAGTCTCACTCCTCTAGGGCTCTGTGATTCATCTTGTTGTCAAGCCTCTAGACACCTCTTAGCATCTGACTTTTCAAGCCATCTCAGAAATCTTGATCCAAGTCCAAACTAAGATATGAAGCCCCATCCAGCCTACAGAGAGGCACTTCCATGGGTGAGGTAGCAACACTGCCTTCTCTACCATGCAGGTAGCAACCCAGACACCCCAATGGACTCACCACCTGTGGGTGTTTCGGCAGCTGCTTTGGCACACTCTTATTTTACGCTTTCCAGCCCACCAAGTCTTTCCCCTATTCCTGATGCCAGCTTTGCCCAGGCTAGGGGATGGTGGTCCCTAACTTGTACACCTCAGAATGGGCATGGAGGTGGAGAAGAGCCTTTATCAGAAAACCACACCATCCCTCTTTTAAAGGGAAGTTCCAAGAGGAGCAGGAGGCAATAAATCAGCTTTTGAGAAGCAGAGCTTTATTTTTCTTTAATTTATTTATTTTTATTTTATTATTTACTTTTGGCTGCATTGGGTCTTCGTTGCTGCACGCGGGCTTCCTCTAGTTGTGGAGAGCGGGGGCTACTCTTCTTTGTGCTGCGCGGGCTTCTCATTGCGGTGGCTTGTCTTTGTTGTGGAGCACGGGCTCAAGGCACATGGGCTTCAGTAGTTGTGGCACATGGGCTCAGTAGTTGTGGCACGTGGGCTCAGTAGTTGCGGATCACCGCTCTAGAGCGCAGCCTCAGTAGTTGTGGCACGTGGGCTCAATAGTTGCGGCTCGCCAGCTATAGAGCACAGGCTCAGTAGTTGTGGTGCAGGGGCTTAGTTGCTCCACGGCATGTGGGATCTTCCCGGACCAGGGCTCAAACCCATGTCCCCTGCATTAGCAGGCGGATTGTTAACCACTGAGCCACCAGGGAAGTCCAAAGCCGAGATTTTGAGTGTGCTTTGGTCCAAATCAACATTTTTTCATTAATTAGCCCCCAAATTATAGCCTGGAGATCTAGAAATCCATTTACGGAAAAGCTCAGGTAGGGAAACTGTCAAGATAAAAACGAACCATCTGGGGTTTCCCTGGTGGCGCAGTGGTTGAGAATCTGCCTGCCAATGCAGGGGACACGGGTTCGAGCCCTGGTCTGGGAGGATCCCACATGCCGCGGAGCAACTGGGCCCATGAGCCACAGTTACTGAGCCTGCGCGTCTGGAGCCTGTGCTCCGCAACAAGAGAGGCCGCGATAGTGAGAGGCCCGCGCACCGCGATGAAGAGTGGCCTCCACTTGCCGCAACTAGAGAAAGCCCTCACACAGAAACGAAGACCCAACACAGCCATAAATAAATAAATAAAATTAAAAAAAAAAAAAAA
>NW_020174560.1:3211902-3213720 GCF_003031525.2 Neophocaena asiaeorientalis asiaeorientalis | reverse complement strand
AAAAAAAAAAAAAAAAAAAAAAAAAAAAAAAAAAAAAAAAAAAACGAACCATCTAGTCTGTGGGACTTTCGGTGGTTTTCCCTGCTTTCCCTCACCTCTTCCCCCCACCATCAACTTGTACAATTTTCTTGTTCACATCCAGTATCAAGTTCAAGGAGTTCCTTTCTTCCCTCTTCTTCCTTTGTTTCCCACCTCCTCCCTTCCCCTGCTGAAGTCCTGTGTAAAAATTTGTGAGGGGCCCTTGAATGGTTAGGTTTATGCCAGTGTGAGAAGGATTTTTTTCCCCTCGTGAAAGGGGCCCTTGAAAAAGTTTTGCTCTCTCCCGGAGAGCCAGCTGGGACTGCCTGGGTTTCCTGGAGAAGGTGGCCATTCTGCCAGACTCTGAAGTGTGAAGCAGACAGTCAGTGTGCCCTGGGCTCCTGGATAATGGGGACCCTGTTCTGTTAAGTACACAGCCCTGAGGTCTGAATCTCGCAAGAAGCCTAGAATTCCTGCACAAAGGTGAGACTGAGGATAACCTCCCCCTGCATTCAGGAAATGGATTATTCAGGCCTCTAATTCAGAAAGTATGGAGCATTTAAACTGGACATTAATTTTTATGCCCAGTTTGGCAGCAGGAGTTGGGCATTGACAGTTACCTTTTTCCTCCTTTTTTGCTAAAGCATGGGAAGTTAGGGGGCTGGAGGATACTTATTTTGTGATACGTCCGACTCCAAAGGTAACAGGCAGAAACCTAGTACTATGTGCCGCTCCAGCTAAAAATGAAATTAGATGAGAAAACCCCACGCAGGAGCCCAGTCCCTTGTGCGCTTCGGTCGCGGTGCCAGGGAGGCTGGAACTGTCTCATGCGGCAGCTACTTGCAGTAAAATGAGCAAGGGATTCAGTCCTGAGTTTGAAATCTGGCTCTGCTCCCCCTACTGGCTGTGCGGTTCTGGGAAGATGACCTAATCTATGTCCTCGTCACTTTCTAGGAAAAGGAAGTTAATTATAAGTCCAGGGTGTTGATTAAATATTAGATGGCGTGATGCTTTGTTAAGTAAAATCTATTTCAGACACAAACACCAGGAGCTAGGATTACATTTGACGATTATATCAGTCTGAATAGACTGGGTTATGTGTTCAGAAATAACTTCGAAATCTCAGGGGTTTGCAAGATTCAGTTTCTGCTCACACAAGTGGTCCATGGTGAAGGGGCTACAGCTCTGTCCCATGTGCCCTTCACCTTGCGACCTGGACTGTTAGAGCATCTCCTATGCAGGGCATTGCTGGGCTCATGGCAACAGAAAAGAGAAAATGGTGGAATTACACAGTGGTTCTCAAAGCTTCTCTTGAAGTGGCAGAGGTCTCTTCTGCTAGGTTTTCATTGGTCAAATCCAGTCATATGGCCAAGCCTGTCCTCAGTAAAGTGGGACTATGTAATTCTCCCACAGGGACAGACAGGACAGTATAATCTATCACTGCTGCATGAAACAGAAAATCCCAAATACCAGAGGCAGATAGGGAAGCTGTTCCTCTCTCTTGTAAAATAAGCCCCTAAATAGACTGTTTGGGGTTAGCAACGAAGCTCCCCAGTCACTGGGGACCCACACTTTCTACATTTCTGTCCTATCTTCCTTAGTTGGCGTGTTGTTTTCAAATAATAGGAGAGAAACGTGTGTTCTTTTAGGAATGAAAGGAAAGGGTGGGCCCCCATATTTAGCTGCATTTAGGAGAGGGCAGGAGAATTCCTTAGCTGAGCAAGTGGGAAACAGAATGAATGGGAACTTGACTCAACCAGTTGGCCAGGGAACAGAAAAAGAGGAAACAGCAACGTAAAA
>NW_020174560.1:3190087-3211772 GCF_003031525.2 Neophocaena asiaeorientalis asiaeorientalis | reverse complement strand
AAAAAAAGAAAAAACAAAAAAAAAAAAAAAAAAAAAAAAAAATCAACATAAAATGAAAGCGATAAAAGCACACAGACGGACCTAGATGCCAAACAGGTCCACACTGAAGAGAACGCAGAAGTGAGCTCAGCGCTCAGAAGGGACCGGCAGCCGGAGCGAGATCGCACCTTTGTTGTTAAAACTGGCAAGATTCGGGGGTCACTTCGTCTTTGTCCTTCCCGAGGTCTCTCGTGGATTCATGTGTTGTTTTGTCAGAGTCTTTCTCAAGTGTTTTGCACGGATGGGGATGTGAATGATACACCGGACTTCTGCACATCTGCACGTACCTTTTGTTTCCAGCTTCCTGTGTCTTCCTAAATATCCTTAGTCATTTTGGCTAGAGTGGATGCCTGCCTCTATTTCACTTGTACGCATTCTGTTGTTCCGATCGACCTTCCCAGGAGGGCCCAGGAACCCAGCCCACAGCTCCAGCTTGGGCCTGGCCCCTGAGGGGTCATGTGTGAACAGTGGTGTGGGAATCCTCCCATCTCTGAAGGAGGCCTGAGGGTGGGGGGGGCTCCCCGCCCCCCACGCTCTGCTCTCCGGCCTCCTACCCAGTCCCAGGGAGAAAGTCCTCTTCCACTTCTCTCAAAAGCTAGAGCCTCACCTGCAGGAAATCCTGCCTCAGGAATGCAGATAGACTGGATAAGGCACAGCAGGGGGATGGCCCTGTCCAGGTGCCCCCTACACAAGGGACATTTTTGAACAGGCAAGTGTTTTGTCCCTTCAGTGCGCACGTAGAAGCAGGGCCCAAATGTCCTGTGGCTCCTACAAAGAGATGAATCAGAGCGTGTCCCCGGTAGTCGGGCTGGAGCCTGGAGACGCCCTGTTCCATCCTCACACAGCAGCCCTTGTCAAGGCGGGTCTGCACAGGCCTGGCTGGGCACACACTGGTCAAGCAGGAAGAGGAAACTTAGAGTTTGATGAGTCCCCGGACAGAGGGTTGTACTTTATCTTTGGAAGAATTATGCAGGCAGCCCTGTCCTGCAGTATGGTCTTTTTAGGGCCATGCCCGCTGGGGCAGAGAAACTGAAAGTGTCTAGCAGATGTAGCACCACTCCCAGTGCATGTGGCCTGTGGGCCTTACTTGAAATTCCAGCAGTGAAAGTAAAGGTGAAATGTGCCTGGAGGCCCAGCACTGACTGAACTAAACACCATCATTAGATACGTCTAGGTTCAAATCTCAGACCGCTTCCCACTGTACAATGTCACAAGAGCACATTTCTGCTAGGACCAATCCTTGGATGTTCTGCCTCAATCCCAACCCAAAGTCTCTACTTTCCTAGAAATGTCGGAAGGCTGCATGTGCTTCTTGCTGACCCTTCTTTCAGATAAGGAGGTCATTGTTTCTGGGTCCCCCCACTTCTCAGCCTTCTGTCAGAAAGAAGCTCAGGGTTCCCTTGCTCTGGCCCTTTCCCAAGAACTGAGGCAGGAACTCCCTGGAAAGCAACTCTGCAGGGGGCTCCATACACCAGAGCCTCGGGACCTGCTGCAAATGTGGGTGGGCTGGTTGAGTGCGTGGGCTGTGGGTGAGTTTTCCGTGCCATGTGACAAATCATCACGAACTTAATGCCTTGAAATAATACACTGTTATCTCACAGTGCCTGTGGGTCAGGAGCCAGGCATGGCTTACCTGGGTCTGCCCAGGGTCTCACAAGGCTGCAATCAAGGTGTCCCTACCAAGCTACTTTCTCATGTGGAGGCTCAACTAGGAAATAATTTACTCCCCAACTCATGCGGGTTGGTGGCAGAATTCATTTCCTTGTAGCTGTATGAGCGAGGGCCCCAGCCAATTACTGGCTGTCGACTGAAGGTTGCCCTGAAGTCCCAGAGGCCACCCAAAGTTCCCTGCCACGTGGTCCTCTCCATAGGCTCTTCACAGCAGGGTGCTTGTTCTGTGAGGCCATCAGGAGAATCTTGCTCCGGTTGGCTAAGACGGAGTCATATATTATTGGATAAATAGCATAACCTTGGGAGTGACATCCATCACCCTTGCATTTTCTATGCGTTGGAAGCAAGTCACAGTTTCTGCCCAAACTCGGGGGGGACAGGATAATGCAAGGACATGACTCATTGGAGGTGACCATAGGGTGGGTCCACCACCACTGCCCCCAAACCTGCCTGTGTTTGTATCTTACCTCCTCCACTAACAACGTAGGTGACCTTGAGCTAGTTACTTAGCTTCTCAGCCCAGGTCCCTCATTTGTAAAATGAGGGTAAAACCCATAGGATTCTTGGGAAGATCAAATAAAATGTTGCATCTCAAGTATTTCACAGAGTGCCTGGCACATAATAAACACTCAAATGTTAGCTATGATGACGGTGGTGGCGATTAATATTAATAGTACTGGCACTGATTCCCAGGTCTGTCTTGGATATTAAGAAGCAGAAATGTAACTCTGACTATGGCTACTTCTACCCTGGTTACAAAACCCTCTGCGAAGGCCAGATCCACACCCTTGGCTGTTCCAGAAATCTTTTTTTTTTTTTTTAATTTATTTATTGTTTTTTATTTATTTTGGCTGCGTTCGGTCTTCATTGCTGCGCACGGGCTTTCTCTAGTTGCAGCGAGCGGGGGCTACGTGGGCTTCTCATCGCGGTGGCTTCTCTTGTTGCGGAGCACAGACTCTACGCGCACGGGCTTCAGCAGTTGTGGCACGCGGGCTCAGTGGTTGTGGTTTGCGGGCTCTAGAGCGCAGGCTCAGCAGTTGTGGCGCACGGGTTTAGTTGCTCCGCGGCATGTGGGATCTTCCCAGACCAGGGCTCGAACCCGTGTCCCCTGCATTGGCAGGCGGATTCTTAACCACTGCATCCCCCCAGAGATCAGTTTCAACCTCAGCTAGGAGCTGGGACATCATGGGAGGCCAGGCAACAGCGCCAGCTTCCCAGCCACTGGAAGTCTGTTAAGTGATGAGTATGCCTAGGAAAGGCAAGAGGTTCTTCTCATCTTTTGTGAGCCGCAGGGCAGCTGAGATTGAGGGGCAAGTGTCCTCTTTGGACCCTGTGGGACAGGCCACATTAAGCATCCCTTCCAGTTGGCTATGATTGGTGCCTCACCTATATCCTGTATAGGTGATCTCTCCCATATCCTATCCATCCCTGCATCTATAACTCCATTACCTGTTCACACAGAATAACGGGCCATGTGTATTATCACTAAAAATCTCATCAATTCCATGAGAAATTTAAAATATCAAGTAAAATACACACTCAACCCCAGCATCACCGTAACAGCCTAAACACACAACCATCGAATAAACAAGCCAAAGAGAATAGGTTACAATAACCCACACCAATACTAACAACAATGACCCGCGATGAATTTCTCAAGTTTAGCAATACTGTGATCTGGACATTGGCTCACGGAAGGATGTACTCTCCTGGCCGGGTGCCTTCCTTAGTAGCGCCTCATGGGAACTCAGCTGTTCTGGTGATGCCGTCATGTGACCCCTCATCTGCACACCATTGTTCTGAAGGATGCTTGGAAGCCTAACTCGACGTTAGCCTCTCAACTCTATGATGTCCCTGTGTAAGAAACACATGCTGGACACTCAGTACCGCTGAATTTTTTTGTAGGGAAATTTGGGAAACTTTGAGTTATTTGTTTCTCAGGGAGCTACAAATAGTTTTCTAATTATTTTCATTTTTGGAACAGCTGCGCCACCACTGGAACTTGAGGGGGTGGCTGTTTTGAAACTCACAGGCTTAGGACAAAACCCATCTTGCTTTATTTCAAAGAAACAAATGATCTTTCAATAATATCCAGGAGAATTGGATGGGAGATAGTCATCAGTTTTTTTTGAATCTGTAGGCAGCTCTATTGTGTGAAGGGCCAAGGGTCTTCAGTCTACTTAGCTTTCCATTTGGGGAAATTTCCCCCAGAGGATTTTCTTTAGATCCTTAAAGCTCTATGTTATGAGGCGTGGCGTCATATACTAAATAAGCCAGGATACACAGATGAGGGCTGCAGCTTGGGTTTCTCCTTCTTTCATTCTGTTGTTTAACAAAAGTTACGGGCACTTCCCATGTTTCTGGCCATGTGCTAGCCTTTGGGGGTAAAATCACAAAGCCATGGTGGAAATAAACATGGCTCCTCTTCTACCTGTTCACTCTCAGAGGATATAGACACGTCATTCCCAATATGGTGTGACGAGAGGTAAAGTTGGCATCCCACAGAGCACTAGACAAGCAGAGGGAAGGGAGGGTCACAAAACACAGCTTGGAAGGAGGACAAAGTAAGGCTTTCCACAGCAAGCAAGTTCAGGAGGATAATAGGCACGTAGGGGTGGAGTCTGAAGCAATTGTGAAGAGCCTGGATTGAGCGTTAAGGTTAAAGTTCAGTGTTAAAGCAGAAAGTTCCTTTATTTTTACATCACTGAGCTTTAAATTTTTCTTTTATATACTTGTTTTAACAGATTCAAACAATACAAAACTACATGAATTAAAAAGAGAATGTGCCCTGTCCCCTGCCAATCCTATTCTCCAACAGAAATCCCTGCTAGCAATTGACTGTCTTTCCTAACTGACCTTTTTCTATGCATATACCAACATATATCCGTATATCATTGTCGATGTTATTATTATTATATAAGCATTATTTATTATTATTATTATTATATGAGCACTGTTCTAAGCCCTTTACATGCATTCTCATTTCATCCTGACATCAGAACTAAGAGGTAATTATCCCCGTTTCAGAGACAAGGAAACCAACACACAGAGAGATTAGGTAACTTGTCTATGGTTACGCAAGTGGTGAAAAGGCAGAAGTAAGATACAACCAGACAGTGCTAAAAAGTTTGTGCATCTAATGTTCTAGTATGTATCTGCACACACACACACACACACGTACACACACACAGTGTTTGCTATTTTACCAAATTGGCATCATAGTATCCATACTGATTATTTTCACTAAAATACATCATAATTTAAAATTGAGCAAAAGATTTGAATAGACGTTTCCTAAAAGAATATCCAATAAGCACATGAAAAGATGCCCAGTTTCATTGGTCATTAGAGAAATGCAAATCAAAATCACAATGAGATACCACTTCACCCCTGCGGAGCACAGAATGCGCAGGCTCAGCGGCCATGGCTCACGGGCACAGCCGCTCCGCGGCACGTGGTATCTTCGCGGACCGGGGCACGAACCCGTGTCCCCTGCATCGGCAGGCGGACTCTCAACCACTGCGCCACCAGGGAAGCCCTATAATTTTTTTTTTAATGGAAAATAACAAGTGTTGGCAAGGATGAGGAGAAATTGGACCACTTGTGTGTTGCTGGTGGGAATGTAAAATGGTGCAGCCACTGTGGAGAATAATTTGGCAGTTCCTCAAAAAAGTTAAACATTAGATTTACCGTATGACCCAGCAATTCCACTTCCAGTATATATCCAAAAAGAATTGCAAAGAGGTACTAAAACAAATGCATGTACATACATGATCATAGTAGCACTATTCACATAATTTAGATAGAATATTCAGTTGGTGTCCTCAGAAAAGGTTTGCAATGGAAAAAATGGGACAAGATTAGCCCAAGAATAAATGCTGCTTTGGTTCACCTGACGAAGCTTAAAAACAAACCGAAAAGAATCAAACTGTGTCTAAGTAACTTAATCACATCTCAGAACAAAGGTCAAGAAAATTGATAGGAATAGAAAAATAGGTAGTGGACTTCCCTGGTGGCGCAGTGGTTAAGAATCCACCTGCCAGTGCAGGGGACACCGGTTCGATCCCTGGTCCGGGAAGATCCCACGTGCCGTGGAGCAACTAAGCCCGTGTGCCACAGCTGCTGAGCCTGTGCTCTGGAGCCTGCAAGCCACGGTTACTGAGCCCACGTGCCACAACTACTGAAGCCCACGTGCCTAAAGCCCGTGCTCCTCAACAAGAGAAGCTACTGCAATGAGAAGTCCGCACATGGCAACAAAGAGTAGCCCCTGCTCTCCTCAACTAGAGAAAGCCTGCACGCAGCAACAAAGACACAATGCAGCCATAAATAAATAAATAAATAAGAAAAAGAAAAATGGGTCGTAGTTTTTCATTACATTCTTGGTATTATGATTGATGCAGCATGGAGACTGGGCTTTTAAAAGTCTTTTGCTACAGAGTGTTGAATTTTATTCTGTCAGACAGTTAAATTGTTGATGGGTCACCTTGGCCTTGTTGAAGCTTGGTTTGAGTCTTTGCTAAGGTGGGTCTCTTTTGGTTTGACCCTTAATCCTACAGCATGGTGCTTACTCCTGGAGCATGGTCCTTATCCCTAAAACACAGTCTTCCTGGGGTCTCCATTCAATGCCCTGTGTTTCTCCACTCTGGCTGGGTCAGAACTCCAATACTGGGTTGCCCCAGTATCCTGAAGTCTCTGAAATCTCTGTTTAACTCTCAGCCCCTCAGCAGCTATTTTCTACCAGACCTTGTGAACGATCACCCCGGGCATAGGCAGCTTAGCAGTTGTCTAGGTCCCTGAAGGGAACCCCTTGCAGATTTCTGGGGTCTCTTTCTGCAGTTTTCTCCACTCCGTACCCTGTGAGTTCCCACCCCCTTAGCAGCTCTGAACTCTGGTCAGTTTCCTCCATGAGGCCCCTGCTTTTCTACCCAGTGCAACTGCTGTTATATGCTTGGGCTCCACCTAACCCTCTGAAACTTGGAAACCACCTTCCCTGCAAGAAAGCTGGGATGAATATGGGGTTTGCCTCTTGTGCTACCCTTCTCTCAAGGTAACAGCTCAGCACTTGCCCAAGGCCTGAAATCACTTATTTCATGTCTTTTGTTTGCTTTTATAGTTATTTATAAGGAGAAGTAAAGGCTGATCACAGCTACTGAGTCATGGCTGGAACTAGAAAATCCATAATATATTTTTATTCATTTATTTTTATTGAGGTAAAATTCACATAAACCACAGCAAGATCTTTTTTTGACCCACCTCCTAGAGTAACAGAAATAAAAACAAAAATAAACAAATGGGATTTAATTAAACGTAAAAGCTTTTGCACAGCAAAGGAAACCATAAACAAGACAAAAAGACAACCTTCAGAATGGGAGAAAATATTTGCAAATGAAACAATAGACAAAGGATTAATCTCCAAAACATACAAGCAGCTCATGGAGCTCAATATCCAAAAAACAAATAATCCAGTTAAAAAATGGGCAGAAGATCTAAATAGACATTTCACCAAGGAAGACATACAGATGGCCAAGAGGCGCATGAAAAGATGCACAACATCACTAATTATTAGAGAAACGCAAATCAAAACTACAATGAGGTATCAACTCACGCCAGTCAGAATGTCCATTATCAAAAAATCTAGAAACAATAAATGCTGGAAAGGGTGTGGTGAAAAGGGAACTCTCCCGCACTGTTGATGGGAATGTAAATTGATACAACCACTATGGAAAACAGTATGGAGGTTCCTTAAAAAACTAAAAATAGAACTACCATATGACCCAGTGATCCCACTACTGGGCATATACCCTGAGAAAACCAAAATGAGATATGTACCACAATGTTCACTGCAGCACTATTTACAATAGCCAGGACAAGGAACCAACTTAAATGTCCATCAACAGCTGAATGGATAAGGAAGACGTGGCCCATATATACAATGGAATATTACTCAGCCATAAAAAGAAACGAAATTGAGTTATTTGTAGTGAGGTGGATGTACATAGAGTCTGTCATACAGAGTGAAGTCAGAAAGAGAAAAACAAATACCATATTCTAACTTGACCAGAGGGGTGGGTTAGGGAGGGTGGGAGGGAGGCTAAGAGGGAGGGGATATGGGGACACGTGTATGCAGATGGCCGATTCGCTTTGTTGTTCAACAGAAATTAACACAGTATTGTGCAGCAATTATATTCCAATAAAGATCTATTAAAAAATTAATATTTTAAAGTGAACAATCCATTTTGACTCTAGTTTACAGCAGTAAGTTCAATGACTTACAGGAAATCAAAAAATTCTTTGAAGAACAAAACTTTCTAAGACTGAACCAAGAAGAAGTGAAAAATCTGAATCACCCCATATCTGTTAAAGAAATTGAATTCGTAATTTAAAACCTTCCCACAAAGAAAACTCCAGGCCTATGTGGCTTAACTGGTGAATTCTATTAAAAAATTTAAAAAGAAAATTCCAATTTTATACAAATGTTTTCAGAGAACAAAGGAAGAAAAACAATTCCAAACCAGCATAACATAACCCTAATATCAAAATCTGACAAAGGGTGCTTGTTTTGGCAGCACATATACTAAAATTGTGATGATACAGAGCAGATCAGTATGGCCCCTGCACAAGGATGATACACAGATTCTTAAAGTGTTCCATACTTTTCTCTCACTTCTTCCATTGGATGAAGGAAAAACAAGCCATGGCTCCCCACCCAGCCCTCCCTTCCTCTCCCTTCAACAGTTTCTCCATGGGAAAAATCAACATGTGTGAATAAAGACACCAATTGAATGGCAAAAAATAAAAATCTGACATAAGGCATTATAAGAAAAGAAAATTTCAAGCCCAAATCACTTATGAATATAGACATTAACATCCTAAACAAAATATTAGCATATTAAATCTGCCAATTCATAAAAAACAATACATCATGACTAAATGTGGTTTATCCCAGGAATGCAAGGCTAGTTTCATATGCAAAAACCAATCAATGTAATTCACAATGTTAATAGAATAGAGGAGAACAACTGTCTGAACATCTCAATAGATTCAAGAAAAGCATATAACAAAATCAAACTGATTCATGATTTTTTAAAAAAGAGAAAGAAAACTCTCAGCAAACAAGGGATAACATGAAACTTGCTCAATCTAGTAAAAAATATCTATGAAAATCTACAGCTAACATCATACCTAGTGGTGAAAGACTGAACACCTTCCCCTAAAATTCATAACAACGCAAGGATTCTTACCACAACTCTTCAACATAGATTCAGGGATCTTAACCAATGTAACAAGGCAAGAAAAAGAAATAAAATATATAAAAATTGATATTGAAGAATAAAACTACTTGCAGATTACATGATTTAATGCATGGAAAATTCAAAGGAATCTATAAAACCACTACTATAACTAATGGGAGGATTTGCATAATAAAAAGACAATGTAAAAAAATCAATTGCATTTCTATATATTAGCAATGAATAATTGAAAAATAAAATTTTAAAAGAATTTCTACAAAAATACCAAAAAACGTTAAATACTTAGGGAAAATTTTAACAAAATAGGACTAAGACATGTACACCGAAAACTACATAACATTCCTGAGAGGAATTTTAAAGGTTTACAATGTCCATTGATTGGAAGACTCAATACTGTTAAGATATTAATCCTGCAAATTGATCTATAGATTGAGTGCATTGACCTATAGATTCTAATCAGAAACTCAGCTGTTTTTTTTCTTGTAGAAATCAACATGCTTATTTTAAAGTTTATATGGCAATTCAACTGACCTAGAAGAATCAAACTATTCTGAAAAGCAATAAAGTTGGAAGACTTATATTACCTGCTTTTAAGACGTTCTATGTTATTGACGTAAGGATCAATGACAACAGAATAGAGAGCCTAGAAATAGGTCAATACACATATGGTTCAGTTGAATTTTGACAAAGTCTCAAAGGTAATTTAATGGGGAAAAGATAATCTTTTCAACATATAGTTCTGGAACAACTGCATATCCATATGGAAAATAACGACCATTAGTTCATACCTTACACTATACACCAAAATTAACTCAAATGGATTAGAGGTCTAAATGTGAAAGCTAAGACAATAAAGCTTCTCGAAAAAGCTTCTAAAACAGGAAATATCTTTATGACCTTGGGGTAAGCAAAAATTTCTTAAGACCCAAAAGGCACTAACCATAAAAGAAACATAAATAAATTGTACT
Source organism: Neophocaena asiaeorientalis asiaeorientalis (assembly GCF_003031525.2). Classification (NCBI taxonomy): domain Eukaryota; kingdom Metazoa; phylum Chordata; class Mammalia; order Artiodactyla; family Phocoenidae; genus Neophocaena; species Neophocaena asiaeorientalis. The sequence continues at coordinate 3,201,844 of NW_020174560.1, read as the reverse complement.
TCATCAAAATTAAAAACTCCTGTTCTTCAGAATATATAATTAAGAAAGTGGATAGACAGCCACAGACTAAAAGAAAATACTTGCAATACATAGAGCTGGCAAAGGACTCATATTCAAAATATATAAAAACTCCTACAAATTAAAAATAAAAGACAATGCAATGAAAAAGAACAACAGACTTAAAGTATTTCAAAAACTAAATATCTAGATATCTGAAAACTAGATATCTGAATATCCAATAATCATGTGAAAAGGTGTTCCACATCATTTGTCATCAGGAACATACAAATTAAAACCACAATGAGGGGCTTCCTTGGTGGCTCAGTGGTTAAGAATCCATCTGCCAATGCAGGGGACATGGGTTTGAGCCCTGGCCTGGGAAGATCCCACATGCCGTGGAGCAAATAAGTCCGTGCGTCACAACTACTTAGCCTGTGCTTTAGAGCCCATGAGCCACAACCACTGAGCCCAAGTGCCACAACCACTGAAGCCCGTGTGCCTAGAGCCTGTGCTCTGCAGCAAAAGAAGTCACTGCAAGGAGAAGCCCACACACCACAACTAAGAGTAGCCCCTGCTCACTGCAACTAGAGAAAGCCCGTATGCAGCAACAAAGATCCAAAGCAGCCAAAAATAAATAAATAAATAAATAAATTTATAAAAAAACCCACAATGAGATAGACCTTTACACCCACTTAAATGGATAAAATTTAAAACACTGAAAATACCCAGCACTGGCAAGGTTATGGAGCAAATGGAACTCTCATTTATTTCTGGTTGGAATATGAAATGGTACTACCACCTTGGACAACTGTTTGATGCTTTTTAATAAAGTTAAACATACATTTATCATATAATACAGAGACTCAAGTTGGTCACACAAATTTGCACATAATGGCCAAAAACTGGAAAAACCCAAATGAACATTTATGGGAATAAACAAATTGTGGTATAGAAATAAACAGCAGAATGCTACTCTGCCCAGGCTGGGTAACTTAACAAAATACCACAGACTGGGTAACTTAAACAACAGACATTTATTTCTCACAGTTCTGGAGCCTGGGAAGTCCAAGATCAAGGTGCTGCCCAAGTAGGTTTCTGAGGCCTCTTCTTTTGGCTAGGAGGTGGCCACCATGTTGCTGTGTGTTCACATGACCTTTGCCTTGTGCCTCTTCTTATAAGGACACTAATCCTATTGGATCAAGGCCCCACCCTTATAACCTCACAACCTAATTATTTCCTTAAAGGCCCCATCTCCAAATACAGCTGCACTGAGGTTTAGAGTTTCAACATATGAATTTGGGGGGGAACACAAGCACTCAATGTACAACAGGAACAACAAGGAAACTACTGTTACTTGAAACAACATAATTGAATATTTTAAAAACTATAATTCCAAAAATATGATGTTTAAGAAGAGACAAAATGGATCTATGGTGTTATAAATCAGAATAGCGGTTTCTTCTGCATGGATGAGGAGGGACTAATGGAAAAGTGGCATGAGGGAAATTTTTAAAGTGATGGAAATGTTTTTTCTTGGTGGGAGGGATGGTGACAAGTGAATACCTTTGCCAAAATGCATAGAACTGTATTGCATTCCCCCAAATTAATGCATTTATTGCATATAAATTATGGCTCACTAGAGTACATTTCTCTATATCAACTCATATGGAGTTACCTCTATCTTTGTAGCAGCTATATTGTCTTCTGTATATGAATGCATCATAATTTATTAAACTATTTCTCCATTGCTATATATTTATATGGCTTACAAGTTTTTGCTATTATTGGTAATGCTGTCGTGAACATACTTAAGGATAGATTCCTAGGTGGGATTGTTAGAGCATTTTCTCTGTAAAGATGAAGAATCTGAAGCCCAGAAACAAGAGGAGACTTCTCCAAGGCCTACCGCAATTACGCACTGTGAGTTATGGTGGTAGAAGTTGGAACTGAAGAGGTCTTTGTGGCTCCACAGAAATACTGTTGGGGAGCAGGAAGGCAATGCTGGGCTTCCAACCAGAATAATAGAAACCATTTAGACTAATTCCACTTCCCTCTCTGTCTAACTCCTACTCATCCTGTGGGTAAAAAATGCCTTTGGGCTGCCTTAATTTAACATTATGCTAAGTTAATTCCTGGGATCCCGTAATACCCTAGGCTTAATAATAGCTCACTATGTGCCAAGTAATGCGGTAGCACTTTAAATGCATTATCTCCTTTAACCCTCACAACTCCATAAGACACAGCTGTTATGAATTCCATGCCCATTTTATAGATGGGGAAACTGAGGCTTAAACAGTTTAAGTAAATTGCCCAAGGCTACACAGCCAAAAATTAGTATAAACAGGTTTCAAACCCAGGTCCCTGATACAAAAGGGACTCTGTTATACTATACTACCTCTCAGGAACGGTACTTCACAGGCTGTTGTTGTGAAGGTTACATGAAATGGTTGCAGTGTTCATTACCGGCCTCTCGACAACTTGAAGGCAGTTACTGTGCCTTTATCTCTGTCCTCCTAACATCTGGTGCATAATGGAGCTCAAAGGGCTTAGCCCTGTGCCTGACACAGAGCAAGCACTCAATGAGCGCTAATTATTATCATTATTGGAACCCAGTAGACATTTGTTGAGTAAGTAAACATTTGCATGAATGACTAATTATCTAGAGTATTCTTTCAGCAAATAATGAACAGAGGGACAACAGGTTGCAGGCCTCCTCTCCTGCCAAGCCTCTCATTTGGAGGCAGCTGACCCATGAAGGAATCGCCAGCCCTCTTCTGTTCACATGTCTGCTCCCCCACGGGATACGGAAGCAGGAAGGGCATCTGACTCAGCGCTGCAGCTCCAGTCCCAGCTCAGTGTACCACAGTGTTGTGCAGAGTGTTCTTTCCTTCATGCACAGCGTATTTGTGCATAAGGAAAGAACCAGCTGGCGTGGTGGCGGTGCTCTGTGTGTGTCTGTGTGCATGCGTCTCTTCCTTCCCCTCACAGTGAAGCCAACTGACAATGGGGTGGGGTTGAGGGGGTGCTTAATACAAAGCTCTGGGCAACATCACAGCACACAAAGGACGAATACAGGCTTAAGGAGGAATAGTCATGTACTCAGGGTCCAAGAACACCAGGCCCTTGAGCCTCTGTTATATGTTTCTATTCTGTTGCTTCATCTTCTTCAGAGGAAGACCCTGCATCATGGAGGCAACGGGTTTAGGTTGGGGAAGAGCTTGCTCAGCCTCCTAAGCCAGATGAATGCTGCTTCCCTTGACCCACACGACCTTGGATGCTGGTTAGCATTCGGAGCCTCTGTCAGTTTATTAACTGACATTCACTCAAACCTCACTCTGGACCCTTCTCTGATGTTTGTCTGCCTGGATCCTGCTTCCCCCTGCCTAGTGCCTTGATTAGCTTCTATCTTTGGCAGGGAGGCCTCCCCTGGCCTTCCCAGTCCAGCTGCCTTGCTCGGGGAAGATCCCATCACAGACTTGAGATTTGAACCTTTCAGTTCCTCGGCCCGATTGGCTGACGCTACCCACTTCTTGGCATGGGTGGGAGCAGGGGGCAGCATGCCCCAAGAGCATGGGGACCAGAAGTGGCACCTGAAGCACTTGACAAGACCACAGTTTTCTTTTCCCCACCTGGCTCCCGCCTCACCTAGTTACTGAAGTCTTCATCTAAGGCCACCAAAATCCCTCACTCTCATTTTTGCAGTGAAGTTTTCAGAGCCTCGCTCACTGAAGGCAGTTTTGATTTATGTCTTATGGTTAACCTAAAAGTCTTAAGTAGACATTTCTTGTCTGAAATGTCTGTCACTCTGTTATTATAGACACAATATAACAAGAAATACATTTTCATATAGACTGTAAGCGAAAAGACAAATTGTTCTCGAGCTTATATATCCTTGTGTGATTTGAAAACATCAAGCCAGAGATGGAAAATACAAGAGGAGAGATAGGGAGGAAGAATCAAAAAAGTATCCAAGCATTAGGAGTTTCTGAAAAAAGAGGATGAAAACACAGAGGAGAGGAAATTATCAAAGAAATAATACAGGAAAATTTCTCAGAGATGAAGGACACAAGACCTCAGAACAGTGTGTGAAGCAGGCCCACACCTGAAACAGGGAACATCACTGAACTAGAGGTCAGCCAGGATAAGGAGAGCACCCTAAAATCTTTCACTGAGGGTTAGGTCCCTAGAAAGTGATAGAATGAGAATGGATCAGGATTTTCAATAGAAAAATCTATATAGCAGGCAACAGAGCTGTGCCTGCAAAGTCTTAAGGGAACTTGATTTACAGCCCAAGTATCAATCAAGTCTAAAGGCAAAATAAATACATTTCCAAACATAAAATATTTAGAAATTTTACCCACCATACACCTCTGCATAAGATGTTACTTAATGGTATGCTCTGGCAAAATAAGGAAAGAAACTCAAGAATGTAACCCAAATCTCCGAAAGTGTGGATCGAGCCCAGGAAATCAGTGAAAAGAAGTTCCTGGATTATTACTGTCCAGATTGAAGCAGTAGCACAGAAGACTCTAGAAGGTAGATCCTTGGGGAGGGGGAAAACTCAATAGAACACCTGTTGGGATGGAAAGTTAGGGAGAAATTGAGAATATGGTGAAGCCAACTAGTGCTAGAAAAAGAAGAAAAGCTATTTGAAATTCCTGATTCAAGAGAAGTACTGCAAGAAAGCAAACATAAGCAGGTATGTCACTGGCCGGGCAACGAGCCACATGTGTATGTATATAAATCTCAGTAAGGTAAACATTGTTTATTAGTTTTAGAATCAATCTTTAAGCAAAGCATGGAAGACTTCATAACGGTTACGAAACAACGGGAATGCTATGGATGGAGACGATGTAAAAGAACATATGACCGAAACGGGGGAGAGGAGGAAGGAGGAGAGATGAGGGGAGACTGCGGCGTGAACTGCCCCTTCTCAGGAGGCATCGGTGGGGATCAGCGTTGGGAGATAACAGTGGGTGAACAAGAAGAGTGTAGTGTGTTTCCTAAAATGACAAGTGGTGATATAATCCAAAATAGTGATATAATTGTGTTGGGAAAATGAGACAGAGGGAGAGGGAGGCTGGACTTGAGTGAGCTAAACCCTCTTCCAATAGCAGGAAGTCAATGAATATATTGTTGAAACATAAAATAGAGAAATAGCAGTGTTTGCACAGGGATATACAGATAACATTCAGAAGAAACAGCTGAACAGGTGAGAGGCGGTTGCCCTGGGGATTAGAAGAGAAGAAAGGGGGACTCTTACTTTGACTGAAAAAAAAAGTATGTTAAGGAAGCACAGTTATGTCCCATATATTGAGTGGCCTGTGGTCTGTCCCTCATTTGAGGATGTGAGTGTGGAAGGGCAGGGAAGGCCAGGGGGCAGGACAGACAGGGCAGGGCTTCCGCAGGGCGACGCTTGCTGTGGTTTCGGTCTCCAGTGGCCGACAAAGCGAGTGGTCATGAGGGACAGAATTCAAGTGCAGCCTGTCCCCAAACGACCCCCGCCACACTTTTTTTTTTTTTTAAATCATATTCTTGCTGTAAAAACATGACGATGACTTTCCAGGAATGTGTTTCAATCGCCCATAATCCTCCTGAGGCCTGTGTCCAATAATTACTTACATCTTTTCCGTGATCCCGTCTAGTCTTTGTCTACATTATACATCATTGGGCGTAGTTCTGATTCTTGTGTCCATATAACTTTGTAAGCATTCTACCTCTCATAAATGGTGTCGCCTGTTTCTACGTAGTCCGCATAATTATCCATGTTAATGGCTGCATATTACACAGGATCATTTTTAATTAACAACAACACTCTGGGTTAACAGTTCATCATTCTGCCAAGTATTTCTTTACCTTCTAATCTCCATTTTGTATAACACTGTTCCTTTTACTGAACACTTTCTTATCAACCTCACAACTTTACAGTGTGTAATAGGGGCAGGTGCTAATATCCCCACTTTACAGACAGGGAAACTGAGATCTAGAAGACCAGCTTGCCCAAAGTCGTACTGACAGCAAAGATGGGGCTGAGAGGAAACCTTCCTCTGGGTCTCTTCTCTCCAAGTTGAGAACCCCTTTCATCACACTGCCCCGATGCTGGGCATCACTCAGCTCATTCTCTTGTTGAGCCAGGGCCCTTCTCAGGAAGGAATTATTACCACCTCATTGTACAGGTGAGGAAACTGAGGTCCAGAGAGGGAGGTAACTTGCCTAAGGTCTCATGGCAGAGCCAGGAGTCAAACCCAGGCAGGTATACTCCAAAGCCAGATCTCTTTCCGATAATTTACTTTTTGTGTTACTGTCTTTTGGCTACTTCAAATCATGCCACTCTGAGCACTGGTGTACAAATATCTGTTTGAGTTTCTGCTTTCAATTATTTTGAAAGAAGTGGGTGAGCTTTTAAAAACAAATCAAAACTCTGTTTACACTCTCTGTTTCCGGTTTTTCTGGGTGGCAGTGAAGGGCAAGGAGAGGGAGGCAAGCACTATATCAGAGTGCATGGGTGGGTGAAAAAATATATATATATAAATATATATATAGATCATATATATGATAAGGGGCTTGTATCCAGAAAATATAAAGAACTCTCAGAACTCAATTATAAAATGACAAATAACCCAACTTAAAGAAGACAAAGGATCTGAATAGACATTTGTCCAAGAAAGAAATACAAATGGCCAATAGGCCCATGAAAAGATGCTCGGCAGCATCAGTCATCACGGAAATGCAAAACAAAACCACAATGAGATACCACTTCACATCCACTAGGATGGCTAAAATTAAAAAGTCAGACAATAACAAGTGTTGGTGAGGATGTGGAGAAGTCGGAACCCTCATGCACTGTTGGTGGGAATGTGAAATGGTGCAGCCACTTTGGAAAATAGTTTGGCAGCTCCTCAAAGTGACTAAACATAGAATTACCACGTGACCCGGCAATTCCACTCTTAGGTAAATACCCAGAAGAATTGAAAACAGGTGTTCAAACAAAAACACGTATAGGATGTTTCTAGCAGCATTATTCACAGTAGCCAAAAGGTGGAAACAATCCAAGTGTTCATCAGATAATGAAAGGATAAACAAGATAATAATAGTATAAATTATAAAATATAATGGAATATTATTCAACCATAAAATGGATGAAGTATAGCAGCCTTATTCATAATTGCACAAACTTGGAGGTAACCAAGATATCCTTCGGTAACTGAATGGATAAATAGAGTGTGGTACATCCATACAGTGGAATATTATTCAACCATCAAAAGGAACGAGCTATCAAGCCATGAAAAGACATGTTACTAAGTGAAAGAATACAATCTGAAAAGGCTACATACTATGTGATTCCAGGTACGTGACACTCTGGAAAAGAAAAAACTATGGAGACAGTAACAAGATCAGTGGTTGCCAGTGGTTGGGGAGAAGGAGGAATGAACAGGTGGAACACAGACGAGTTTTAGGGCAGTGAAACTATTCGTATGACTCTATACAAGGAGAAGGTGGACACATTTGCCAAAATCCACAGAATTTACAACACCAAGAGTGGATCTTTACAACACCAATGTTCAAGTTCAGGTTTGGGTGACAGTGAGGTGTCAATGCAGGTTCATCGACTGTAGTAAATACATCAAATGCAGTAAGTTAATTTACATTCGACAGTAAATGTCAAATCCGGTGGCAGATTTAACAGCGGGGAAGGTTATGGGTGCAGGGGAGGGGACCAGGAGTTATATGGAAACTGTACTTTTTCCTCAATTTTGCTGTAAGCATAAAATGACTCAAAAATAAAATCTAAAAAAATGAATGAAACATTGACACATTTTACAGCACGAATGAACGTTGAGACCATTATGCTAAGTGAAAGAAACCAGTCACAAAACACCACATATTGTATGATTCCATTTATATGGAATGTCCAGACTAGGGAAATCTATAGAGACAGAAAGGAGATTAGTGGTTGTTTAGGGCAGAGGGATACAGGGTAGGGGTTGGGGAAGGGGGAGTAATTGTTAAAGGGTATGGGGTTTCTCTGGGAGGTCATAAAAATGCCCTAAATTGTGGTGATAGCTGCACGTATCTATGAATAAACTAAAATCATTGACTCATACACTTAAAAGGGGTGAATTGTATGGTATGTAAATTGTATCTCAATAAAGCTATTTTTTAAAAGACGAAGAAGGAGGGCTTCCTTGGTGGCGCAGTGGTTAAGAATCTGCCTTCCAATGCAGGGGACACGGGTTCGAGCCCTGGTCTGGGAGGATCCCACATGTCACGGAGCGGCTAGGCCCGTGAGCCACAACTACTGAGCCTGTGCATCTGGAGCCTGTGCTCCACAACAAGAGAGGCCGCGACAGTGAGAGGCCCGCGCACCGCAATTAAGAGTGGCCCCCGCTCGCCGCAACTAGAGAAAGCCCTCGCACAGAAACGAAGACCCAACACAGCCAAAAATAAATAAATAAATAAAATTTTTAAAAAAAAGAAGAAGAAGGAGGGCAAGAAGGAGAGGATAGGATTGCAGCCTCCCAGAAGTCCCTACTAACTGCCTTCATGGGCAGCTAAAAGGCTGCCCCCAGCAAGCCCAGCCATACCCCAAGCCTGAGGGAAAACGCTCTGTCTCGAGTGATGAGTAATAAGGGTAAGCTTTCTGCCAGGAGGCTTCAGCAGCATCAGCACAGCTCAGCTTAGCGGCGGAACAGGTGCTCTTACCTCAGTGGGCACCTTGACAACCCTCTCCATCAAAACACTGTGACACAGACCATTACGGGTGGGACACAGTGACCTATTGCCATTGAATCAGCAAAATGGGCCCACATGAGACAAAAGCAGACTGCTCCAAGGGAGTGTGTGATCTATGAGACTTCTGTCTTCTTTTCAAGTTCAGAGAAGGCAGCCAACCCTGCATCCCTCCCTCAGCCTGGAGGCAACCGCAGGCCAAGGCAGATTCCGTGGAGCCTGTTACTTGACCTTTAGAGTTTTTTTTAAAAGTTATAAAAGTTTAGAGCTGAAAAAGACATTGGAAGTCATCCAGGTAGTGGCTTCTAGACTTTTCGATTTCATAGCCTATATCATCCCCAAATACCTGGGGAGACAGACAAGGTTGACAACTTTTTCTTTTGCTAAATTAAGAAAAATTTGAAAACTAACATCATTATTTGATTTCACGAAGAACGGTTGACAAGGTAGAACATCAGAATCAAGAGAAACCATTTAAATGGAATAAATTGAGCTTTTTGAAAAACCTGCTGCATTTCTCCTTTCCCCTCCCTACCTCGCCCCTACCCCCAAGTAGAAGAAACTTGCCAAGTTCTGGAGCAGGAATGGTTTGCGGGCCCAGGCCCAATCCCCGTTCAGTACTTCAACCCTCCACCTCTGGACACATGCTTCCCCAATGGGAGGAGTTTAGTGTCAGGCAGACCTGGGTTCAAATCCTGCCTTGCAATTTACTGGCTATGTATAGACGTCTGCAAGTTTCTTACTTTCTCTGAGCCTCAATTCTCTTATCTTTAAAATAATCCTTGCCTCACAGAGTTTTTGGTGGAAACTGTCTCGCAGTAAAAGAAAAATATAGGCGAGTCCTTGGCACAGAGTAGGCACTACATTGTTAGTTCCATGCCCTCTGGTGATGAAAATTAGTCTGAGATAATTCATGCCATTTTCCTGGCACTTCACTGGAAGAAAAGGTCTTCCCCAGGTAAAGCTAAACACGCCTCCCTGTATATCCACCCATGGGTCTCATACGTGTACTTCAGGATCACATGGAATAAACTTAATCCTTCTGGCATGTGACAGACCTTAGTTTCTTTTTAATCTTCTGTTCTCCAGATAATCATTCCTCAGAGAAGTCTCTGTCAATCATTCCTCAGAGAAGTCCTCACCACCCTGCTCTTATTGGTCAGCTATTGCCAGAAAAATGCTGTATAACAAACCTCTCCAAAAACTCAAAGGCAAAGCAAACAACTTAACAACATAAGCTAAGGCTTGGCGGGGTTTGACTCCAGGCTTCAAGATGGGTCCAGGCCTGCTCCAGGTGCCTCTCATCTTCCTTGGACTCCCCAAGGCTTGTTCTTTTAATAACAAAAGGCAGAAGTGTAAGGAGTTATCTTCACTGGTGCCACGTATTTCCAGCCTTTGTTGCCTTCACATATCATTGACGAAAGCAAGTCACAAGATGAAGCCCAAACTCAAGAGGCCATGGCAAGGGTATGGATATAGAATATGGAGGAGTGAAGAATTGAGGCCAGTAGTTCAATCTTTCCACTGCTCACTTTCCCTTTGCCTTATTTCCATTGACCTTGACCTATTTCCATTGGACACATGTTTCTAAGATCTCACTGGGATGTGGGGAGTAGGAGGCTAGGGAGGAAAAACAAGACCTTGCATGATCTGTCCCCCACCTACCTCTCTGACCTCATCTCCTATCACTCTCCTCCTTGCTCTCCACTCGTTAGCCACACTGGGTTCCTTGCATTTTCTTGAAGACGTTTAATTTCTTTGCCACCTCAGGGCCTTTGCAGTGCTGTGCTTTATGCTTTGTATGGAAAACTCTTTTTCTCCTAACCTCTTCCTCTGCTCCAAGATGGCTTTCTTCTCATATTTAAAATAGAATTTACAAAACAGAAGTAGAATCACGGATGTAGAAGCAAACTTATTGTTACGCGGGGATAAGGCGGGGAGGGATAAACTGGGGATTGGGATTGACATATACACACTACTATATATAAAATAGATAACTAATAAGGACCTACTGCATAGCACAGGGAACTCTCCTCAGTAATGGCCTATATGGGAAAAAAACCAAAAAAAAAAAAAAATAGTGGATATATGTATAGCTGATTCACTTCGCTGTACACCTGAAACTAACACAACGTTGTAAATCAACTATGCTCCAATACAAATTTTTTAAAAATAAATAAATAAAATAGAACTTACATGGCATGTCCTAAAAGAGATGTCTTTCTGATCATCGAATCCAATTAAGTCTTCCTCTTTTGTTCTCTAGGGTCTTATTTATTTTCCTCCTGGTACTTTACCTTGATTTGTAATTATTTGTTTATTTAATTTTGTTTTTCTTCCTCTACTAGACTCCAAGTTCCATGAAGGTACAGAAGACCACGTCTGCCCAGCTCACTTCTGTATCCCCATTGCCCAGCACAGACCCCAACACACAGGATACGCTTCATACGCATTTACTTGTTAGACCCAAACGGTCTACGAGGGATTCCAACTCGCCCAAGAACCGCCAAGAGTCGAGAGCCGCTGCAACACGCAAGAGGTTTATTAGGAGCCGATGCACCGGGGTTCCCTGAACCTCACGCAGGAGGCCGATGGGGAACCCCTAAAAGCGGAATCACATACTTTTTATAGGTTTATTTACTCATAGGGCGGGTATTTTAAGTTCTGCCCCAAAGTCAGTTTGTCAGCATCTTTGACCAAGGCGGCCACTGCGGCGATTATTTTTAAGCAGGCGGGCCATCCTGCTGCCACAGGATCCAATTTCTTTGATAGGTACGCAACTGGGCGGTTCCAGGGGCCCAGTATCTGAGTTAATACTCCCTTTGCAATACCTTTATTCTCGACCACGTACAGATGAAAAGGCTTAGTAATATCTGGTAGCCCCAAAGCTGGGGCTGATAGCAGGGCTCGTTTAATTTGGTCAAAAGCCCGTTGTTCTTTATCCCCCCAAGCAAAAGGAATGCCATTTTTGGTCAGAGGATATAGAGGGGCTGCTAATTCAGCAAACCCCGGAATCCATAGCCTACA